>NW_027490032.1:900000-1017500 GCF_041146795.1 Maylandia zebra | reverse complement strand
AGTGGAGTTTACTGGTGTGAGTCCAGAGAGGGTCCCATCAGTAACATGGTTAACCTGACAGTCGCTGGTAAGCTGAGTGTGTGGAGTTAGTGTTGATGAAGCTGTGTGTAAATGGATGAAATGCTGTAGTTTGTCTCTGTGTTGAGGTGGATCAGTGATCCTGCAGAGTCCTGTCCTCCCTGTGATGGAGGGAGATGACGTCACTCTGCTCTGTAAAACAAAGACCACTCCCTCCAACCTCCCAGCTGCTTTCTATAAAGATGGCTCCCTCATCAGGAAGCAGCCTACAGGTCACATGACCATCCAGCATGTTTCCAGGTCTGATGAAGGCCTCTACAAGTGTGACATCAGCGGTCATGGAGAGTCTCCATCCAGCTGGATCACTGTCACAGGTGACACACTCACCTGTCTGTGTTTCTGCAAGTTTCAACATTCACAATGTGACGACAACTTAATGACTGTGTTTGCTTTGTTTTAGAGAGAAACACCACCACACCTCCACCTACATCCACACCTCCACCTACATCTGCACCTTCATCACACTCTCCCACTATTCTCTCTGTGTTGTCATCTGTTGGATCAGTCTGTATTGTGATTCTACTGGTGTTACTGGTTCTGTTGGTGAGACAACATGTTGGGAGGAAACCTGAAGGTGAGACTCAGACTTCTGGATTTCTGCCTTTTGAAAATTTTGTAAATTTTTTTATCGTTATAATTTCAAAACATGCTGAACTGTTTTTTTTTTTTTTGTTTGTTTTTCGGCACATTTGAGTGAAAAAGTGGAGATGACAATCACATACAGTCATCTTAAAATATCACAACAACAGCCAGTCAAATAGAGCAAGGGTAGTGTTTTATGTTTGTGTCTAGACATAGAGAGTATAATTATATGTAAGTTTAAAACCTTTATTAAAAGGACTGTTTTAAGGCTAGGTCTTCTTTTAGTATCTAAAGTGTTTCACACAAACAACATTTTTTACTAACATTCAGTGGTTTTTTTTAAGTCAGCACATGTTCTTCAGTTTCACAATTAACATTTAAAAAGCGAATCCCTTAAATATATATGCACTATGTACACTTGTATTTCACAGACACAGACAGCTGACAATTTGTGTACACAAACTCACAGATAAAATCCTAGAATTTCACTCACCAAAACTGAACCCAACTTCATACATGTTATGTTTGTACTCGTAATTTCACAGCAGTCATAATATTTGTCAGAGAATTCTGTTAAAAATGCCCCCAAAAGGCAGCAAAAATGGTCCAAGGATCGAATTCAGGGACTCCAGATGAAGCCTAGAAGACAGCCCCCTGTTTTAATATAATTCAAACAGGAGAGCTATATAAATAAATAAATAATTATTATTCCCTGTGAAGTTATCAATTTGGGTTTAACCCACAACTGTATAGGTGTTGTCTGAATAGCAGTGGTGTTCACCTTGGGGTGTCGGTCAGAAAACACAGGACGCACAAATAAGGTTATTCTATCTTTACTGTGATTCTTTAGCACAGCACAGTACAGCAGCACAGTAATGTAACATATAAGCCTGTATCTGTAAGCCTGTGGTTGCACAAAAGTTGTTATGAAGAGTGTAATTAGCTATACACACCGAAACTGTTTTTTGCAACAGGCTATATGAGTCTTTGGGAACTATCTTGCTTTTGCATCTATGGCCATACAAGTCATTTTTGACACTATAATGTTTTGTTTTGTTGTTGTTTTTTCTGGGTGCTGTGTTAGGAGTGCTTCCTTCCTAACTGGCTGGTTAACAGCCTTTTCTATTAACCCTTTCACTTCTTTGGAGGACCCTGTAGTGACAAAAACTGCCTTTAAAAGCTCTTTAAGGCTAGCTGGGATGTAACAAGTATAGTGGCTAAACTATCTTACTACACCTTGAACTTATGTTTACAAACTAACTTGTAAAAGGAGTGCAGCCTTGTTTTAGACCAGTTGCTGCTTGTACTAAGAGATTTCATTGGGCAATATAATGTCAGTAATGAAAATTAATCAATGGGCTGCTTTTAGTCCTTGTATGGCCAGTGCACAGTAGCCCTTCAATTGATCCATCGGCCCAAAGTGCATCACCATACCAGACATTTGCCAAATTTACCAATTCAACACTGAGCTCCACATGTTGGCTAATCTTAAACTCTTATACTTTGCACCTACATTAACATACAGCATAAATAAATTACTATATCTATATAGTATATTAGATTCAATTTGTTTCAATGACAACTTTTTGAAAACCTTTAAAGTTAAAAAAATCCATAAATCTTCAGACTTTAGTTGTTGCGTGTTTGTAGTTGATAGTTGACCCTGAAGGTTGCTCTTTGGATGCTTGTTTTTCAGCCTGTGGTTAATTAACAGAAGTTAACAGCTCTGTGGTTGTCCAGTTTGCTGTTTGTCATAAAAACACTTCAGCTGCACATGCTTACCTCAGAGCTGTTAAGAAAAAGAAAAAAGGAAAAAAATGGAAATGTAAACAAATATTCGGTATGTGAGAGCAAACAGCAAAAGCATAGAGGACTGTCTTCAAAATGGATTTTCTTTTAGCCCTCAAAAAAAGTTTACAAAGACAGGATTCAAAAACACAATTAGCAGGCCCATAAAATAGATCAGCTAAATATAATTCTAACCCAAAAAAAAAACTTCCAAAAACTTAACCAAAAAAATAATAGTGGTGGGCGGATCGATCCAAATATCGATTGTATCGGTATCGGATCAATACTAGCCTGCTGAGATCGATTCTTTACTTTAACTTCTCTCAGCAAAGAGGTAACAGCCAGGTCGCTGGACTCGCCGCTCCTGTGTTAGCGCAGAGCAGGCACACTCTCCCTCACCCCCTCTTGTGTTTAGATGTTGCCCTGTCACTCGACGTGACTTAAACACTTTGGGGGTTGTTAAGTTGTTTATCATTTATATTTTCACCAGTTTTTGTTGTTGAGAATTTTAATTGTAATTTTTAGAGTTTCTCAATAGTAGGCCTACTTCTTTTAATTTGTTTGCAGTTTGCGTCCACTTTTTATTCAAGATTTTTATTAAAAAAATAGAACTAAACCACCACAGCAGACCCAATGGCATTTTCGTGCTTCGCAGCATCATTTATTCTTACAATAACCACACAATTTCTGTAATAGTACATTCAGAGGCTACTCTGTTGGCTGTACACATAACCACCAACAACACAGCAGAGCACAGGTTTTAAGCCGACGAGGCGTGATTGTAGATGTCATGCAGGTGAGTCCATCTCACCTGCACGTCATCACAGAACACGCCTAACCCGCCACATATACCCCCTTCCCCCTACTGAGGCCAGAGAGCCTTTAATAGTGAAATTAGCCTTTATGATTCACATTCTCAGTTATCCTCTTCTTCTTTGGAAAGAACAGAGGTTACTACTTCTCTTATTTCCATCTTACCCTATCCCTAGCATCCTACCCTGACACATCAAACTTCTGAATATTTTCCTTCACTACATCCATGAATCTTATGTGTTTATCCTCTTTTTCTCCTGCTTGGCTCCATCTTCAACATCTTTTGTCAAACATATCCACCATTCCTCCTCTACACATGTTCAAACAATCTCAGACCTCTCTCATTTATTTTTGTCTGCAAACCACCCAATATCAGAAAACAGCCCTGATGGAATTTTTTTTTTTTTGTAGTTCATAGAGTTATTGTTTTAAAAATAACATAATATTCACCTTTGGTTCTAGATTCTAGTTGCAGTTTTGTGTGTATGTTGCTGCATAGTGGGAAGTCTTCATGAGCCAGTTGCAAAAAGGAGCTGCACAATTCTAGCATTCATTCTAAACATATCAAATTCCACTTACTGTCAATATTATGTGAATATAAGACTGGTGAGTGTTCAAACCAGAAATCAGTCTTTAACTTTAACACACTAAGATTACCTCACATTAACACCTACAGCCCAATAAGAATTGTCATTTAACTTGACATACAAATCTTAGAACATTAATAGTTTTGAATATTTTAAACTTTGCATGCAAAACCACAGCAGCTACTTCTCCCTGTTGTTTCTTCCGAACTCATGTGTGTAGATAAAGAATAGCTTGTTACCACAGTGGTGATGATAGTATCAATATAGTCTGACAAAGTCTGTGTTTTTATTCTGCTGTTAATCATGGAAAACCCCAAAAAGGACAAATTTTTGGTGTTTCTCTCTAACAAATAAGATTACCACAGAGTGTCTGAAACCTGCTGAGTCTTCTCATAGTGATACATGGGGAATAATAAGTCCTTTTTTTAAAACACAAAGCATGTATACTTTCTGTACTTTTATAAGCATCACTAACTTCTGTCATGTTTTCTGTATGTGTTTTATTGTGCAGAGTGTGCTCCAGCTACAATCTACACATTGGTGGAAAGAGACAGCATGAGTTATGGGCAAACAGACATCAGACCAAACAGGCGCAGAGGTATATCTGCACTTTATTCAAAGGAAATCAAATCTACTTGTTTGGATGTGTAGCTTAGCTTACATAAGAAATGAGGCAGCTCCATGAGGGATGGTAAAAAAAAAATTATACAAAACAAGAGACTCATTGAATGCTCTTTATTAGTTGCGTAGATGACATTAGGCCTTTCCATTAAATCCTCTTTAAAGTAAATGAACCTCATGTGTTGTCTACCTGTCAAATTGTCCTTCAACAACAGAAATAGTTTTGCAGTTTAAGACCTGTGAAACCACAGCAGCTTGTTGTTTCCACTGAACTGATGTGTGATGTGAAAAGACATGTTATACCACAGTACTGACAGGGACCAAACAGTCTACTCAAAAGTAGGACGAGACATTATTAGTTATTACCAAACAGGCAAGACAATTTTTCTAACGTATGTTAGATAATTATGTAATGGACTCATGGTCACAGTTTTTGTATAAAACATGAGAATAGAACTTTTAAATGACTCTTTCTCCATTAAATAGACACAGTGTCGATAAAGTTCATGGAAACCTGCATGAAAATCATTCAGTAAAATTTAGATTTATAATGCATATTTTCTGTATGACTGAGTGCTGATGATAGTGTGCATATAGCGTGACAAAGTGTGGGTCTACGTGGTACTTTGCAGTAAAATGTTTTCTCTTCTGGTGTCAAAGAGGAATCACCAGAAACAACAGGTGGGCGTTTGTCTGAAACAGATAAAGCAACCACAGGGCTTCTAGGCAGTTTCTAAGAAATATTTTCATGATGCTACCTGGGAAATAATAACTCTTTTTTTTGACACACATCCTGAATACTGACTGTTTTTTATAAGCTTCACTATCAGCACTGATGACCTTTGTATGGTTTATTGTGCAGATTGTGATCCAGCTACAGTCTACTCATCAGTGAGAGCAGACAATATCAGTTGTGGACAAACAGACATCAGACCAAACAGGCCCAGAGGTACAGCTGCTCTTTAATCAGTGAAAAGGAATCAAGTGTACTTCCCAAAGTGTTGAACTGTTCACCTAAAAATTAATGTGAGCTAGAAAGCATCAGTAGTCATAAAGTTACTCGTGTTATTTAATCGTGAAGATCTTTACACACAGGACAAGTACAATTTGTGCAAAGAAAATGCTACAAGTCTTTAAGTGAGCTCCATGCTTTAATCAGTAATCACTGGATGGTAAATATTTGTATAGAACAAGAAAATAATTTAATATGGCGCCCCACAAGACACACAGACTCAAAAAAAATGTTAAGATCCTGCAAAGGTTTTTAAGTCCATGAACATCCAGGTCAGTACTGAGACCTTGGAATCGCCAACCTTCCTTTCATATCAAAAATCCTTGAAAGAGTAGTTGTCAAACAGCTAACAGATCATCTGCAGAGGAATGGTTTATTTGAAGAGTTTCAGTCAGGTTTCAGAGCTCATCACAGCACAGAAACAGCTTTAGTGAAGGTTACAAATGATCTTCTTATGGCCTCTGACAGTGGACTCATCTCTGTGCTTGTCCTGCTAGACCTTAGTGCAGCGTTCAATACTGTCGACCATAATATCCTATTAGAGCGATTAGAACATGCTGTAGGTATTACAGGTACTGCACTGCAGTGGTTTGTATCACATCTATCTAATAGACTCCAATTTGTTCATGTAAATGGAGAGTCCTCTTCACACACTGAGGTTCACTATGGAGTTCCACAGGGTTCAGTGCTAGGACCAATTCTGTTTACATTATACATGCTTCCCTTAGGCCAGGGGTTGGCAACCTGCGGCTCTTTAGTCCTTGTACTGCGGCTCCGGGTGGTTTGGGAAAATAAATTAGAAGTATTTAGCTGAAGTGTATTTTATTTGTGTTTAGTTTTTTTTTAACTTGTAGTTCTAAATTGGAAGATTATTGTGATATTGAAATATAAAATAAAATTATTTTATTATTTTTTCATCGCTCAAAATAAGCGTTACACTCGTGGAAGCCGGTATACCCGCCGAAACGCCGTGCATTTATCGAGACTTTCAACCCCAGGTAGGTTAATTATGGACCTTCGGATCCACATTATGTCAGCAGCTGTTCTCCACCGTGAACTATGTTAAAAACAAACACCGCTCACGCCTCCCAGATGACAGCTTACAGTCCTGCGTAAAGATGAAAGTGACTTCGTACTGCCCCGATCTGCAGACGCTGTGCGCAGAGGTTCGGGACCATAAGTCTTATTGTAAACATGTCACGACAGACCCGACGATGTTTCCATGAACACGCTTTTCAGCATCTCTTTATTGACCACTTTTCACACACGGTTGCTGTATGCATACAATGGGCTGTAGCTTTTCAGCTCACAGCCCGACAACACAAGAGCATAGAGAGCACAGACTTTAAGGCGGCGACAAGTGATTGCGGGTGCCGCTCAGGTGCGTCCGCCTCCCCTGCAGCGGCGCTGCAAACCACGCCTGGCCACACACATTAACCAGGTAAAATACATATTTAGGCAGAATTTTGCAAATATCTTTTTTTTTTTTTTTAGCAGCATAGAGCTTTTTTTTCTAATTATTTTTTAAAAGTCAGGTCAGGACTCCAAAAGCCCAAAGGCGATAAAAGGGTGGCAAGGTTGAAACTGACTGGAACAACAAAATTCTCCATGATAACAGGATTGTTGTCAGAACTCTTTGTACCTCCTTCAAGGCCATCTGTGTTGATCGAAGATTGTTGACTTTTGCTTAACCGGGTGAAGGGACACGTTCTCTCGGTTGAACACGGAACACACAAGCACACACACACACACACACACACATACACACACATACGCATGTACACTGACACAGACCTACAATCACCCCCCCCACCCCCACCAAACGCCTTCGAAGCTTGTGTCTTCTATGTTGTGAGGTGTGATGATTCATGTGCTGAGGCGTTTTTTTCTGTTCTCAAACTGATCTCCCTTGTGTCCTTTATTTAACTGAAAATGGTTTAACACACAGGACATGTACAATTTTGTGCAAATGTTGAACAACCTATTCTTAATGTGGTTCACTCACCGCATAATTACACAGCATGAACTTGTAGTATTTAATTTTTCAGATCAGGTTGACTGTACTTGTAGCTTAGAACTTTCACCGGTTGTGAATATGCATACGTACGTATACGTAAAAAGTAAAATAACAGTGTTTTGCCTCAGACACACAACTAGTATCTAAAGTCCTTTAAAGTCAACATCAGGTGAACAGTTTAGTTTGAAACCATTGAAATGGTCTCTGACAATTTTTAAATATGCATTCAGATCTCTGCCTCCATAGAAATACATGCATTACGAGGCCTGGCTCCCACTGAGCACTATGGCAGCTGCCTCAAGGCTTTGTTATAGAAACAAGAAGTCTGTACATGTGTTTATCTACATCCTCTTTCATTTAGGGGGCTTTTGTTGTTGTTGTTGTTTTTCAACTCTGAGCTCAATTCTATTCAAAGCAAAAAATAAGGAACTGCCAGGTAATATTCAGAGTATGTTTTTTGAAAGAAGTTATATTTTAAGGAGTTTTTGTAACTTCAAAACAGGGAAGGTACGTACTACAAGACAAAGCTTTTGTGTTTCTGTTCATGGAGTGAAACTATGGAACAGTCTGAATATGGAATTGAAGCAATGTCCAAACATAAAAGTTAGAAAAATATGATCTTCTCAATCTATAAAGAAAGGGAAAATATTGAAATGAAGTGAATGTCTCTATTTAAAAATTTTCATGATGTGATATTATAGTATATATTATATCAGAAATCTTCTCACTATTGTTATTACAGATTATATCACTAATGAAGCTGACTAAATATTAACTGATAACTTATAGCAAAGGGGTGGGATTAAATAAGTGTGTACTTCTCCCGTTCAACATGTAACTGACTCAGACCAGAAGCAATGTTGAAATGTATTGACTTTTGCATCTTATTTTTTTTCTCTCTTATTTTCTTTACTAAATGTGCCTGTATATTGTTTACATGTTTGAAATAAATTAACTAACTAACTAATTAACTAACTAACCAGAGAGGCACTATTTCCTCCCAGCAAAGTCTAGTTTAGTTTACCAAAGAAAATGCTTATAAGGTCTTTCAGTGAGCTGTAATCACTGGATGTTGAATATTTGTAAAGAACAAGAAAACAGAACTATTTAAGGCTCTTAAATAGACAGCAAGAGATAAGTCTTTTAACACACATCCTGTATACTGACAGTATATTATAAGTATATTAAAAGATTCACTATCTGACCTCTGTATGTGTTTTATTGTGCAGAGTGTGATCCAGCTACAGTCTACTCATCAGTGAGAAGAGACAGCAGACCAAACAGGCGCAGAGGTACAGCTGCTCTTTATCCAAAGAAACGTCTACTTCTTTAGCTTACATAAGAAAATGAGCAAGCTCCATAAGGCATGATAAAAAAATTATACAAAAAGAGAACACATGACGTTTCAAAGGCTCTTCATAAGTTTCACAGATGACATCAGGCCTTTAAGACATGTAAAACCATAGCAGCTATTTTCTTTACTTGTTTCCACTGCAATAATGTGTGATGCTAAAAAGACATTTTAAGACAACAGTGCTGATAGGGACCAAAAAAGCCCAGAGGTACAGTTGCTGTTAGGATGCCTGGGTCGTTGACCCAGGGTTTTTGAGTTTATTATATTATTTATCATTTCTAGTCTTTGGTTTCTTTGAGTTCTGTCTTATGGTTTATGTCTCTGTCTTCTCTAGTTGCTCTGTCTCCCCTGTCAGCTGTATCCCCTTGTCTAGTTCGCGTCTCTGTGTATCCTTAGTTCCTATATCCCCGTGTCCAGTCAGTGTCTGTGTCTGCCCTGGTCCCACGTCTCTGTTCCCTCTGTTGCAGTGCATGCGTGTGAGTCTGTGTCTTTAGTTCAGTCTGTGTCATGTTTCCTGTTTTATTTTGAAGGTCCTTGTCTGATGTTAATGTGTCTGGTTTTGCTTCCCCTTGTCTCGTTAGCCCTGATTTGCCCCAGCTGTGTTTCCCTCCTGTTACCCATTCCCTGATTGCTCCCTCTGTGTATTTAAGCCCTGTGTTTCTGTTGTGATCTACCCTTATCTAGCTGTGTGTTTTGTCTGCCCGTGTAAGTTATTTGGATTCTTACTTTTGTTCTGTTTGAGTTCAGCTTTAAAGCTGTTTCAGTTTACGTTTGTCTCTGGAGTCTGCACCTTGGGTCCTTTTCCTGCCTGCACACAGCCGTCACATAACAGTTGCTCTTTATATAGCAAACAGCATAAATAAGGTCAAGCACCAGTATAAATGAGGACAGGGCTATGGTACTATCACAGTTAACATGCACAGCAACCAGTGTTGTGATGATGAACTAGGATTAATTGATTTTTAATTCTAATACATGATGGAATTTGTCTCTCATTTAATTCTCATTTTCCATCTTCACTGTGTTAACATGTTTATATTAGCCTCAACATAGCGCCGTGGCTAGCTACCAGACTGCATTGTAGGTACAGTAGCTAGACTGACTTCACTAAACCTCGGAATTAAGTAAATTTTGTAATTTATTAGTTCTTGTTTTAGGTGTTTTTTCTTTTTTTTCTTTTTTTTTTGTTGTTGTTGTGTTGTTGTTGTTTTTTTCGTTTTGTTTTTTTTTTGTTAAATATTTTAGACAGGGCATTGCATGTAAGCCAAACCTCACAAATCATCATTGTCTGGATGTTAAACTTTATCGTAACACGTGGGTGAACAACCACGCTGATCGCTTTACTGATGCTGAAAGAATTCGGATTAATGGGAAGCATTAACTAAAGCAGCGGTGGGGGAACTCCAGGCCTCGAGGGCCGGTGTCCTGTAGGTTTTAGATCTCACCCTGGGTCAGCACACCTGAATCAAACGATTAGTTCATTACCAGCTTCTGGAGAACTACAAGACATGTTGAGGAGGTAATTTAGTCATTTAAATCAGCTGTGTTAGATCAAGGACACATCTAAAACCTGCAGGGACACCCTTGAGGCCTGGCGTTCCCTCACCCCTGCTATAAAGTGTTTGTTTTTTGTTTTGTTTTGTTTTGTTTTGTTTTGGGAACTGAAGGAAAATCTGTACTTTATGGTCACCAAAAAGGTGACTAAATCTCTTGCTGTGGGTAAGTTAATTTTCTGAACGATTAAGTTGAAGATAAATTGTCAATGGTCTCATTGTTATTAACAGCACATAACAATATAAGAAATGAAGCTGAGGCCAGGCTCTCAGGGTTTATGCTCATATTTAATGGGTTGTTAGACCAATGTTAGCATTCAGTGTGAGTACAGGAAGTGGTGTGAACTTTGTGAAACGGTTTGAAGTGAAGGCATGTGAAAGTATAAAACCACAGGCTGCCAAAAAGGAAGCGAGAGTTCACTGCCTACTCATTCTTCACTCTTTGGTCAGTTGCAGCTTTTTTGCTACTTCATTTAAAGATTTGTATTCAAGCTGATCAGAATAAACCATTTTCAGATTTTTGCTTTCATTTCTGTAAGTTTGAACTGAACGCAAACACTGAACACTGTCCTGTTCTGTACATTAGCAGCAGCATCTACTGCAACACAAACCAAACTCTCTTTCACACTAAAGCCTTATTTGTGACAGTTTGGCTGTAAGACTTCTTTGTTATTTGTTTCCTCGCTAAAGATCTGCCCCTGAATAACCTTTACATTATTTGAACTGTGACTGGTCTCTTATTGTTTGAACTTTGTGTTTTCAGAGTTTCCATCTGACCAAAATGGCATCTACTCATGAAGTAATGCACCAGTCCAACCACTGGAATCCTGTTGCTGGTTCTACACAAGCGCTCAGACTAGTAGACCTTCATTATAAAACAGATTTGCATATATTATGTTTGATCTTTTCATTAAACATACTCATATAACACATATTATAACTAAGATGTCAATGTAATGTAATGCAGTGTATGGAGGACACTCAGTAACTCGCAGGATGGTGCTGTCCTCCCCACAGCAGTGATCTCTGCAGGAAACTTTGGTCTCACTTGTTCTTCTTGTGCGGCTCTGTGGGTTTCACAAATATCACTGAAGGAAAATGTGAGTTGTTGTGGCTGATTAACATGCAGCTCTCATCGGAGCAGATCTAAATAAAACCATAACTGCAGATTAAAAGCAGCATGAGCATCATTGGAAACTTTTAAAACTTAAAGAGTTTTAAAAGAGAAGGAGACAAATCTCAGTTCATATGGTCCAGCCGAGCTTCAACTGAATGAGTGTTTATCAATGTGATATTTGCCTGTGAACACATTTATACCATCTGCAATGTTTGTGTTTATGTACAGGGGAGCAGGAGCAGTGTCACTAAGTTATTGTAACGGTATCTATAAATCAATAAAAAGATAACTTTTTATTAACTGATGGATACAAAACGGTGTGAAATTGTTAAATAACCAATAAGAGTGTCTTTATGTATCATGTGATCTCATATGCAAACTGGCAAGGTGCCAGTGTCTCAGAGCAGCATGTTTTTATATTAAAGTGCCACAGTGACACTCATTAGTTTCCCTTCAGTAAACTTCAGAGAACTACATTTCCAGGGTTTGAGGACAGTTTACAGATGTAAACTTCATAATATAAAATGTAACATCTGACAGCTGACGTTCTGTAAACAGCCAGTAATGCAGGGCTTTTTTTTTTTTCATTGCAATACCTAAGTAACCACTGGCACATCTTAATGTGACTATATAGCATGTGCTTTTATGATGAAATGAGTGAATTCCAGGGGTGGACTGGTATTCTGGCATACCAGGCATTTTCTGAGTGGGCCGGTGCACTTTAGGGCTGCTGCTAGCACCAGCTGTAAGTTTGACCTTTAGTGGATTTTTAAAGCATAGTTTTAACTCTGCTTGCACAATGATAGGAGCTGTTCAGGTTTGTTGATTGAACATCTTGTTTCTTGTAACGTAGCTGCATTCTGTTTGTTATTGTAGGCATGGCAGTGAATATCCTTGCTCCTTGTCGCATTCTCCCTCATGGCGGTGTCACTTGTCACTCCTTGTTCTGTGGTGTTTTGGGGGGGAAAGAATTAGATTTTTGGAGTATTTTCTCCTGACCTGTATTGTTGTGTATTTAGTAAGATCTCTTTAATAAATCGGGTTTTGAACTTCTACGTCTTCTGAGTCCTGCATCTTGGATCACCCTCCTGCGTTCCACAAAGAATGACCTTGACAAAATGCCGTGCTATGACAAAATCAGTTTTACAATTCCAAAATGTCTAATTCCAATTCTAAGATACAGTTTGGTATGGAAACAGTATTTTAACTTTGTGTATCCTACATCATTAATGCAGTTCTCTCAGCTCTCCCTGAACAATATGATGACAATTTCAACGCGCTGTCCCAAGGAACAGCAGCAATGTGCAGAATGGATGTAATTACTTAAACCTGGAACAATTTATACAGTAGAGTGCTGGACACTGATGATGAGCACATCACTCACCTGCTGCAGTTATTAAACCTGATTATTTGCAAAATGTTTCTCCAGCTATTTTTGTTGCATCTGTCCCAACTCTTTTGAGATATGTTGCTGTCATCAAATTCATAATGAGCTCATGTTTCTTTTCTTAAAATTAGGGATGCACTGATACTGATACTGTATCAGGGGCAAATCCCGTAAAATGCGATACCATGAACCAACTTATTTCATGAATCAGAGGGTAGCCTGTACTTTCTTTTGGAATTTTGACATGTCGCTAGGGGGTTAGGCGAGGGAGACTGGTAGCTGTAGCTACGCTAAACAAAATGGCCTTACTTCATAATTTGTAAAGGTGACAGAAGCAAGGCCGAGTGCAAACTGTGTACTGGTAAGGTGTCCAGGGGAGGGAAGGACAGTACATTGTTCAATACAAGCAATTTAATAAAACACCTGAGGACACATCATGCCCTGGAGTACACCGAGTTTGCTAAGGCTAACGCAAGACCAGAACGGCCGACTTTAAGTCAGGTTTTGGAAAAGCGATGAAAAATGTCAAGAGAAAATCCACGAGCAGTTAAAATAACAGAGGCTCTGACTCATTTTATCGCTCTGGATGACCAGCCACTGTTGGATGTGGAAAACGTAGGATTTCGCCGTCTTTTCAGCATAGTCGAGCCGCGATATGAAATTTCCAGCCGCCCATACATCTCGGATGTAATGGTGCCAAACCTTTTTGAAAAGGTAAAAAAAAACACGTGCATAACCTCATGCAGGAGATTTCAGCCTTAAGTTGCGCTACAGACATTTGGACAAGCAGTGTGTCCCCGATGTCACTCCTCAGTTTAACGGTGCAGTGGATTGATGAGGAGTTTGTTCGTCATCAAGTGACACTACATGCAAAGTCGTTCAGGGGCTCGTACACCAGCCAAACCGATGCAGCTGCTTTCGATAGCTTACTGAAGACGTCCGTCCACGTAGTGCTCCGGGACAACGCATGAAATATGATAAAGGCCATGAGTGATGTTGAGCTGCCCAGCCTACCTTGTACTGCTCACACTCTCCAGTTGGTTTTTTCATGAGAGCTGTCAGAATTAATAATTTAAGATGGTCATTTATGCTTAGAAATATATTATCATTTGTATGCTGATAAAATATCTTATGCTTATCAGGTCCCATAAGGATTCTGTGCACGCTCTGTGCACCATGAGATGAGAGGAAGCAGCCTCGATGTTATAATTTCCATTATAGCTTTAAAGCTATAAAGTGCAAGACTTCACACCTTTAAATGTTCATTTGAGATATGACCTATTGCAAGTAAGTTTTTATAGTTTAGCAAGACGCTTACTTCTGCTTTTCTGCATACCTCATACACACACGTTAGGTTCATTGAAAGGTCGTATGTCTATGTATGGAATGGCTGAAAATACACACACAGAATTCAGACGCTGATGTTGTTCAGATATGCCTGCTGAAGACTGTCACGTGTATTTGTAATTGCATATTCATGAATAATTGCTTGCTGACAATAAAAAGGGCTGTAGCGAAGGAATCAGTCGAAGTTGGCTAAGGACAGGTGAAGGGATCTTTTCCTCGACCTTGTGAGCCACAAAACACAGAGAACGCACTGCTGAGAGGAAATGCCCACACTTCTTAAGCTGGAGGCGCGCTTTACAACATGTGTCTACTGGGAGCATCAAGGAGGAGGTGGAGCTTATAGACTGCAACTCAAAAGGATTATAAATTGAATGACCTAAACTTAAAGTCTAAAAGTAATAAAACCATCATGTGACAGCATTTGAAGACCAGCGTGTTTCCACATACACTGTGGGTCCAGTCAGACAAAGTCAGAAAAACAACAATCCAGTGGCCCAGATGGGACAAAATATTTGCTTTGCATGCATCAAAAATGAATCACAAATGTTTGTATTTAATAACCATAATTAAAAAGCCATCATTCTATGGAAGGCTTCAAATGAAGTATTTGCCTTATTTATCTCACATTAAAGTGCAACATGAAGAGAGCGTCCAGCCGCCAAACATGGTTGAAACGATGACGTCATCTCAATGGTTGAAGCTGGTTGCAGCACGACAGTAAGTTAACATGTTGACGGTTCTTCCACACACAACAGAGGTCAGGTCTGACCCTCTCTTACAAAGTGAGAAATGAAGATCAGATCATTCATTTGCCTTTATTATTATTATTTAAACAATAACAATGAATATGGTTGTGAACAGACGTCTACATGGTGTCTTTTCCACATTCGGTGATTAGTGGAAACACTCACCCATGAGAACTTGCACTCAGAAAAATGCTTTAGAGATAAAGATATTAGCAATAATAGTGTATGAATGCATAATCACTGAGTGTGTGCAGGTCTGCTCACAGTCACACTGCACTATAAGAGCAAACACTTCCCTCTGCTGATCAGCTGTGTCGATTGCACTAAAGTAGACTCGGAGCCTTACCTGAAGAGCTCGATTGCTAATCTTGGGGTAAAGATTGACTCTGCACTTAGTTTTGATGGCAACATAAATTCTATCATCTCAGACTCTGTCGAAGGTTAAGCCTTTTCTTTCCAGGCGTGATTTGGAAACTCTCATCCATGCTTTTATAACCTCTCACTTGGATTACTGCAACTCCCTTATAATAGAGGTTGGCCAAAGCACACCTGCAACTGGTGCAAAATGCTGCGCCACAGTTTTTAACTGGTAAAATAAAATTTTAGCATATCACTCCGGTTCTGGCCTGCATACACTGGCTTCCAATTAAAATGTGAATCTATTTTAAAACCTTTTTACTGATTTTTAAATCCTGAAATGGTCTGTATATTTGTCTGATCTGCTGAAGCCCTATGCCCCCCCTCATTCACTCCGGTCAGCTGAGCGTTCTCTGTTGTGGGCCTGAAGCTTTGGAATGATCTTCCTCTCCACATTAGGCACTTTAGTGGTGGTTTTTAAATCCAGGTTAAAAATTCATTTTTATTTGCTGGCTTTTGACTCAGTGGGTATCTGAGACTGTTATTTTATCATCATGTATTTATTGTGTTTTTGATCATTCTGCTGTAAAGCACTTTGGTCAGCCATGTGTTGTTTTTAAATTGCTATTTACATAAACTATTGTACGGTATGGTAACATTTACTGACAAGAAACTGTGCCACCATCCTGGAGCATCGGGCTCTTGAAAGTGCAGCGACAGGTTTTCATGTTTGTTCTTTAACCTACTTTTACCACCACACAATGGTTTCAAGTGTTTCTAACATTGATGTACTACAGAATGACATGTTTGTTAATACGGGGATTCACATGTTAATGTGATCTCTGGTCTCCCACTCAGAGACACAGCAGTCAGACAGCTACGGAAGGTGCTGAGGACACTCTTCATGTGAGAGAAAATCTGCTCTCACAGATACGTATTTTGATGTCCTCTGTGTCCAGCCAATTAAAGAGATTCTTGGTTGGTTTCAAAGTTTGACTTTAGTTCAGATTACACGTTTGCTCAGTGTGTTTGTTCACTGTGGACTGATTCCAGATCAGATTATTCAGGAAAGATTATTCAGAAAGAGCAGAGTGGAGGAGAAATGCTCAGAAAACAACATCAGACTACAGCTCACAAAGTTTTTGATCAAAGAAAATTCATCTGTACAGAAAAACTCACTCATTTTATCATTAATAATAACATAAAAGAATAAAATCTGTAATATAAATAAAGAGTTTCACAGTACATGCAGTGTTCAAACTCACATGAATAAAAGCTGCATATAATAAACACACACAGGTGTATGAATGATGTGTCGTCTATTTAAACTACAGAAACAGTCTGAGGCTTTAGCTCAGCAGGAGGTCACGAGCTAACAGCTACACTCACAGTAGAAACAGGACACGTCTGTAATTTACATGTTTTATATGTTTTATAAAAGAAAAAGAGTCCAAACTTCCCATGGACAAACTGACTTCCAGCTGGTGTTCATGCAGCTCATCAGGACAGTGAGGAGCTAAAGACAAACTTTCACCTGAAACCAGGATTACAGATGAAAATGTTTTCTGGATGATCGTCGACGCTTTGCACCAAACAACAGGAAGAAAAAGACTTTTGGACTGAAAACATCTTTAGTTAAAGTCCAAAATGTCCAAAGGAAAATGTTCAAGACTTTCACAAAGATGCTGAACAACAAATTCAGGATGTCCTCATGTGTCTCTCCACTGGATGATCTGTGTCACCTCTGAGAAGCTGGAACAGCAGCAGGAGACTCTTAATTCACAGCTGTGCTTGGAGACAATTCAACCTCACACTGTTCAGCAGGAGAAGGCTGGGGTGAATTATGATTCTGCTGTTTATGTTTTTTGTAGATCAGAAAACCAACAGCAACAGCAAGCACAGCAACAAGTGACAAACTGAGCATCAGTCCAGCACGTCTTTCTGTCTGACCTGCAGGTGAGAAACAGGTGTGAGGTGTCAGCTGTCAGGTAGGTGATGAGTGAAGAACAGAACAGAATCCATTTCCTCTTCAAACTGCTGTCAGACATTATCTACTGCACTCTGATCACATCACTCAGACCAGCTGCTTTCTACAAAGTCTCATCAACAACATCTTTAGAAACAAACATCAACAACCAGGAAGCAGCTTCACCTCTGATCACACACACACTCAACTCTACTCACTCACCTGGAGGATCAACAACACTCAGGTAGATGCTGCTGATGGGGTCAGTCTTCAGATGAGCTCTCTTCCTGCGTTCTTTCCCTCCCATGAAGACTCGACACTCATATGTTCCACTATCAGCAGTCGTCACATCCTTCAGAATCAAAGACACGTCTCCATCCCTCATCTGTCTGTCCTGCAGATCCACCCGGTTCTTAAAAGATGGATGCTGCTCTTCTGGTTCAAACTGCTCATCTCGGTACAAAAGCACATGTTCTGACTCCAGATCAGTTCTGCTCCACTCTACTACTGTGATGGTTTTGTTCTCATTTGGAGCTCGAGACGGCAATGTGACGTTCTGTCCAGACTCGGCTGCGATGATTTTCTGATCTGAAAGAGGTAACAACACAAAACAGAGAGGTTAGAAGTCAAAGTTTGAACTGTTCGCCTCTACAGCAGCCAATCAGAGAGAGGATAAGAGGTCACCGTCCTCTGATTGGTTAACCTGAAACCAGATTAATAAATAAATGTCACACATTAAATCAAAGTTTCACTTTTTCCCCTTAAACTCCTTTTCTGACATCAGACTATATCTAGCTTGTGATTGGCCAACATTCCTTCTATCACACAGGTGATGCAGGTGCTCCTGACTTTACAAAGACACTTAAATCTCACCTGCAGTTACAGGCAGCAGGAGGCAGACACACCCCAGAGTCCAGCAGAATATCTTCACAGCATCCATCTTCTGTTTTCTGTGGGTTTCAACATCAGAGTCTCATAATGAGCTCATTTTCTAAATATCCCAGAGAAGCTGAGTTTACTCTGATTCAGTTGGCATCCAATTATCCCTCAAACAATCAGGCTGGGTCTTGGGTTTCTTGTGATTTAGTCAACGACATCATATTTCACACTGAAGCCGGCACATCTTTGATAAAGCTCCACCAGATGACATGAAATATGTGGGTTCTGCAAAACAATAGAAAATACAGGAGTTCGATTTTCAGTTAGAGCTGAGAATCTCTCCTCATTTTATTTTTCTCCTTTAACACATCATTGAATTTAATGTCTAATATATTTGCTTATAATAGTAAATGTGTTTAAATATTTTGTAGTCAACAGGATTTATGGATGGATTATGTGTAAAGTAAATACATTTGCTTTTTTAAAAGTAAACTTATGACATATGCATTTTTGTTCCCACTGCATCTTCAGCCATCGGCCACTAGATGACGCTGTAGCCCCTCATTATTAGCTCTGTTCAATTGGCTGTGAATACATTTAGCTGTGGTCACTTATAGAGATGTTTGTCATGAACTGTAGACATGCTGCAGTCCCATGTTTCTTTTTAGATGTTAAAACGGCTAACTTAATATTAGATCAAATGAGATGTTTTAACATTAGATGAACATCTTTTGTAAGAAGATTAGTTATTTAAAAGGCTTTTTCCCCTTCACTTCAAACTATAACCTAATGTGTTCATAATGTACATGTCTGCACAGTGAAGTGACATTTGAGGATTTATGGTAGAAAAATGTAATCGGTGGTTTCACTTCACACAGTCTGACATTGAACATTAAATTTAAAGTGATACCTGGATGACTACTCCATAGTTTAGACTAGCTGAGTAGTGGTGTATTCTTAGTGATTTACTAAGAATGTAATCAGCAGGAACATCCCCGCAGATACACAAAAAAGACCTTTGTCACAAAGGTTCACCACATCATTCACACACCGCTGTGTTTCATTTGGCACAGTTTAAAAGCCTTACTGCCACAAGAGCATTTATGTTTCCCGTTGGAATCAAACCAGCAACCTTCTGCTTGGCAAGTCAAAGTGTTCATCACTATGAGAAACACCAACAATGATCCTCATGAGTGCCTTGAGGCGACTGTTATTGTGATTTGGAGCTATGTAAATAAAATGTAATTGGCAATAGCAGGAAGGATGATCCTGTGTGTTTTAAAGATTATAATCTTACCAGGTGTTTAACTCAAGGAGAAGTTATAATCCTACCAAAGTATCTTAGCAGTGATTACATTATTACATTACATTATATTAAAATCTATTTAAAGTACCTCAAGTTGTACTACTGGCTCAACATACCCAGAATAGCTGTGTGATGTCTGGATTCACGTCACTAAGTTAACTCCAGGTTTTCCAGTTTAAGTATGGATGGGTTTCCATTGGCAACAACCATTCACAAACATGGATAAGTATACTGACACCTGCCTGGAGGAAGCTTATGCTATATATTATATATTATAGTATTTTATTTTATAAGATTATAAAAACAGGAATAGGTTAAAAAACATAATACTGTCAGGGTCCTGGGTCTCCTGACCCAGCGTTTTAGTTCTTTGTGATTTTTGTATTATTGTACTTGGTGTGAGTTTCTATGGTTTCTAGTTTCGATCCCTTGCCCTCCATGTTTCTCTGTGTCCCCTCTGTTCTGTGTAAGTCTGTGTCTGCATGTTTGGGTTCCCCTCTGTGTCTCTCGGTTCTTAGAGTCCTCTGCCTTATGGTTTATGTCTCTGTGTTTCTTAGTTGCTGTCTCCACTGTGTCAAGTTCGCGTCTCTGTGTGATCCTTCCTGTTTTACTTTGAAGGTCCGTGTCTTATGTGAATGTGTCCTGCTTTGCTTGTCTCGTCAGTTCTAATTTCCCCCAGCTGTGCCCTCCTTCTGTGTCTCATTCTCCTCGTTACTTCCCAGTGTATTTAGTCCCTGTGTTTCTCTGAGTCAGTGTTGCGTCGTACCCTCTACTAGCTGTGTGTTCTGCTTCTATGTTCCTAGTGTTTAGTCTCCTGCTCCAGTTTAGTTTTTCTTTTCCAGTGTTTCAGTCCTTGGTTCCTCTGTTCTGACTTTTGGTTTCCTTTTGGTGAGTTTAGTTTGTACAATGTTTTTCTCCAGCAATAAAGCTGCGCTTTTAGTTTCACTTCCGTGTTTGAGTTCTGCATTTTGGGTCCACCACTCCTGCCTGCCTGCCACACAGCAACCATGACAAATACAGATGTGGTGGGCCGTGCAGGGAAGGCAGACACCCCTGCACGGCATTCGCAATCATGCCCTGCTAACTTAATATGGCACTGGGTCCTTCATTGTGATTGTTGTTGGTTATGTTGAGCCGGCAGCGGGAGAGCTACAGCTCTGTGTGTGTATGCACAGCAACCCTGAGTGTTAATAAAGAATGCTGCAAAGCATAAATGTGTCACCGGGTCTGTCATGGCCATTCACAACAGAATTAACCTCCTAAGACCCGAACTCTTCCACGGCATGCATTTTTATTTCTCTTTGATATTTGGGCATATTGGGGCCCGATGAATGTAAAAACAAAGGATTACCAGATTTTTTTTACCTTATTTTTGTTTTTATGAAAAATAAGAGCCACATATGAGGATATTAGTTTAAAATTTTGATAGAACAGTAGCAGTATAATGTCCTCGTAAGTGGATATCAGGCCCTTGTAGAGCAGAATTGAGTATTTTGGTCTAAATAACCCAAAATGTGATGTCCACTGCATATGTGGACGCAGGGTCCTAGGAGGTTAAAGTAAATCAGCAGGAAAAGCTACACTGCAGTATTTCAGTGCTAAAAGTGCTGCATGAACGTATGTAGACTTGCCTCTAAATGCACACAGACATTATTCACTAATGAAATATTTAAGGCAGGGTTGGGCAACTCCAGGCCTCGAGGGCCGGTGTCCCTGCAGGTTTTAGTGTGTCCTTGAACCAACACAGCTGATTTAAATGGCTAAATTAGCTCCTCAAAATGTCCTGAAGTTCTCCAGAGGCCTGGTAACGAACTAATCATGTGATTCAGGTGTGTTGACCCAAGGTGAGATCTAAAACCTGAAGGACACCGGCCCTCGGGGCCTGGAATTGCCCACCCCTGATTTAAGGCAATGCTACTATCCACACACAACTGAGGGATCTTCCAGGAATGGATACGTCATTTTCCATAAAATTGATCGGTTAGTTAGTTTGTACCGGTTGATCTCTCATCTGGATAAGTAACCATGGGATATTTACCCCGATAGTACAAAAATCCCAGAGTTAACCACGAAGTTAGCCAGATAAGTTGAAATGCTACTTCGTAATACAAAGGCCTCTGTGGACAAGATCAAATCCTGCTTTGTTGTACTACGAAGCAGGATTTAATTTAATCTTCATCTTCCCCACAGAGGTGACGTCACTATTAACCCGGGTTTTCTGTACTATGAAGGCGGCGTGGACGATGGCTTCTTAGTGGAATTTACGCACAAAGAGTCTAATTGGACGAGTGGTGATGAACACCTGCGCGTGTGAAATGAAATTATTTGCTCAGATTATGTTTGTTTTCCTCACAGGCGACTTAAACATTTTATATGTGCATCTTATTAAGCCGTCGTTACTGAAACCTCTGACTGTGCTGTGACGAGAATATCAGTGCATTCATTTGGTTTTTCCACTGATAGTTTATATTATCTCTTATGATTTTCTGTAACTTTTTTCTTGCTTTATATCTATTTCATGTATATTTCTTGTTTCTGCACAAACAAACCAGCAGACAGAGCGCACTCAGTGATAAAATCATTACTGGAATTCAAAGGATTGTTTTCTTTTGTGTGCTAAATCAGCAGATCAGTTGTTTCCTGCAGCAAACATCTCTGGAGTGGCTGTTACTAATGGCAAAGGATGTTTGTTGAAGAGTCATTTGATCGGTGAAACGCCCCTTTCAGATTAGTTATTTGCTACTTACAATTAGACTCTACTAGACAATACTTAAAATGTGCACTTCCTTTGTATTCTTATTCCTATTTATTCTATTTATTCCTTTGTATACTCTGTATTTATATATGTCTCTGTATTTATATATGTGTATATGTGGTATATTTCTGCTCACATTCTGTAACTGCTATTGGAAACCGAATTTCCCAGAGGAACCCACCCGAGGGATTAATAAAGTTTCATCTAATCTAATCTAATCTACACCGCTCATTTTAAGTGAGCAGACAGAAGAAACGAGGATTAGCTTGAGTTCATGGCCGTGGGAAGTAAAGAGGAGCTGCAGCATGAAAGCATCACAGCATCGCTACCAAATGCAAAAATAGATAAACAGATAAAAGTGTCTGAACGCTTTAACACGATCCATGAAGAATTTTTTTTATTTTATTTTATATATTTTTACCACAAATGTGTGAATCAGGTCAGTGAAGTCACATCTGCAGTATCATAACCTGCATCCAGCTGATGGAGATGCTTTGGCTTATCATCAGCTACACATTAAAAGTAATTTCACAGCCCTGCCTTTGTTGCACAAACCTCTTTAACTACGTTGCATAATGTTTACTGTTGGCTTTTAAAATGTTATCCATGTTTGGATCTGTTCCAGTTAACTGTGCGCTAACAGGCCACATCATCACTGCTGTGTATTAAGAGCCTGGCAAACTTTTAATGGATTCATACTGAGTTTGCTCACCTGAGCTTGTGGCTGACGTGTGCGCCCTGTGAGCTTTACTTCTTATATTAATTACATAAAATTACACAGGCATGTAAAAAGTAAAATTACACATGTACTTTACATTCAGAATGAGTGTGTGCACTCATGTAATGAGAGCAGAAGAATTACAGTCATTCATGCTATCTCCAGTCTCGATTGATGACAGTTGGTCGTCATTCTAACGCTGTATAAACAGATCAGGGCTCCGTGCTGCTGCTAACAGCCTGAGCTGCTTCTTTCACATTAGCTCTAAAGTGCAGTGATGATAGCATTAGTAGTGTTAGTGGTTACCTTCAGCAGATTATCCACAGCTGCACTTTAAGGATGAGGGAAGATCCAAAGCAGTGTCGCTTCATTCTCATTCAAGTGTGAATAGCAGTCTCACAAAACCAGTCACAGAGCTCCTTATCGGAGCAGCAGAGACACAGTTTCTCTTTTTACAGCTGGAAAAAGGACACTCCCTGTTAAATGACTCAGCAGGGAAGTAAACAAGGAAGCATAAACATTAAGTAGTTTACTTATTTCTCCTTTAAATGACTTTAAGGAGATTTTGAAAACTCTGTTGTTGTTGTTTTATTCTGAATTCATGTGTGGACTTGGCAGGAAAGTAACTTCTGAGGTTTGTGAAAACTAGTGGACTTTTTATGAGACTACAGTTGGAGAAGAGGGTGGTGATGAGACTGATGAGGTTAGCATCAGTCATTACTGCTGATGAGGTGGAAGGAAATCCAGGAGGAGGATGACTAAACAAAGGAAAGTAGGAGAGGTGAGAGTCGGGGGTCCAGTCGTCATCAGGAGACTGAGAATAGGACACGCTCTCCGACCAGGAGCCTGTTTGTTTAAATAAAGTGATGTTCTGACCTGTTGGTGCATCTGTCCTTTGCTTTTCTGTGCTCAGACAGTTTAACAAGGCAGATAAATCAGCTCTGCCAAGATTTTAGCATGTGTGCTTCACGTTACTGTAACTCATCAGACATTTTAGACCAGTGAGAAAATTCAAATGGCTCCTGAAAGCTGAGAATTTTGTGATTTAATTCCAAAACTTAATAAAATAAGTTCAGACGGCCTGTTTGAATCTTGTCTCTTGAATCTTGATAAAAGGTTAGATTCTCTCTTTGTGTTTCACAGCAGTAGAGAGAAGATTAACTGCTAACATGTGATCAATATTTAGGAAACTATGAGTTTAAGAACTTTTAATGTAAAGAGATATCGTTCTGTTAAACTGGAGACGTTTGCAGAGAAACTGCTGCATGAGAGGAACCAGCCCGGCCTTACTGCACACCTTCATGTCAGAAACAAACTGACAGCTTGCTGACAGACAGTACTCAGGGATATAAATGTCAATACCGTCACCATGGAAACTGCACAGAAACACATTTTCAAACATGACGTCTTTGGATTCAGCCGAGGCTTCCTCCTTTCACCCCTCCAGGCAAGACAGACAACGCCCACACAGCCTGTTCGTATTGTGTCCAAGTCCACCTTAAAAAACTCACACAAGCGTGTCTGTCTGCTTGTGTCTGTTCTGGTTTCTCTGCTGTGCTTTATTTCATGAGCTACACCTGGCTGTGGTGAGCTTGGTTATCAAAGCTCCCTCCTTTCTTTCTAGCAGTGTGTGACAATGCAGAACTGGATTATCTTCCAGTACTGAGTAAATACTGGTACCACGATATCAAGTTTTAAAGGTGGAGAGCAGTGTGCCAGGATTCATGAGATCAAACATCAGTTTGTGAACACATTTGAATGATCATTAAATCACTGTGAGATTTGTTTTTTATTAGAAATAATGGAAAAATCACACCTTTGAGCTTTTCAATGCATTTTGAAACTGTTTGTTTTTAGACACCTGGAGTGTAAATGTGCCCGTCTCTAAAGCACTTTGGGTGAGACTAGCCCTCCTTGGCATTAATGTTAGTGTTATATTACCCTACGTTCTGAGAGTTTGGGGTACCTGGTTTATATTTGAATAAAGGACCAGAATTTGGAATCACTGCTACCATTATTGTAAGAAAAGTGGCCTAACTGCACATTGTTGCTCTGAGGCAACAAACCAAAACCTGCTGTCTAAACAAATAAACCAGAATCTGTCTGTAAACAACATGTGGATGCACATATTAAGAAAACTGATTATTTTAATGTAAACATTTATAAAAATGATATCAGCCTTAGCTTAGCTGTAGCTAGCACGGCCTCATGCAGATCTGGCACCTGGAAGGAGTGCTCCATCCTCGGGTCAAAGGTCAAACTCTCTGCTACGCATCATTTTACTCAACACTGAGGTGTTGGTGTCACAACATAAAGAAAAAAAACTTTAAAGCACAGCATAATCACCAAACATTTGTTGTTTGAGTACAACAGCGTGCTAAAGAGGGCTAGCTTGTTTTTAAACAGGCTTTTCAAATCAAAGTGGAGCTTTGCTTTCAGGCTTCATGTCTGAGGTCGGTGGTTTTGCCACAGCAGAGAATTTGAAGCAAACACATCGCTGTTTGCTCTGTTTTCCACTCAGATCCATGGTGTGGAGGTACCTCAATGCACCTCCTCGTGTTCCTCTTTCTCACTCGCTGCAGCTTAAATGTATTTGCTCAGGCCTTTTGTCACATGATCACAGGACAGGTAAAGATCAGAACAGGGAACATGTGGAGACACGTTTCCTTTAGAAACAAACTAAAGCATCAATCCCATCATGCTGATATGAATCACATACCAACACCAGTATCACTCATGTTGTTTACGACATGTTTGTGCCAGAAATCTGAGATGAGTGAAGAAAAGGAAAAACCTAGAGAGTGAAGGTTACAGCAGGAGCTCTGCGTTTGAATGTGTAATTCAGTTCTTATTATCATCATATTTATTATAAAGCACCAGTTTCGGGCCCTGCTTGACCCCAGATTTAAATCATGAAGGCAGTGCTCCACATTTCCCATCATCACGTTGTATTCGCTGTGTTTTAAACTGTAGACTCAGATCTGTCTGTTTAAAGGCTGAATAAGAGAACTGTGTGACAAACCTGGTTAAAGAAAGAAGTAAATGAATTTTCACTCACTCAAACAATCATGGTGGAGTCCACAGGTGAGCTGCAGTCCTCCTTTTGACAAAGTGAAACTACTGCTATTTCCTGCTCCTCCCTCCTCCTTCCTGCTCCTCCTGAGCTCCTCTTCCAGACTCTTCTCACTGAATCAAACTAAGAAACTCAACAAGGACAGACTGCACTTTTTTCTTGTGTTTGCTCACAAATCCAGGAAACACAGCAGACAGAGAAAGTCAGAAATAATATATCCATAATAATCATTGTATGGAAACATCTGTTTGGTCAAGTTGGAAACTCTCAGAGTGTGTTTATTTTATGCCAGCAGGACATCGGGCAACGTCCAAAAATGCAACGAGACGACATGCCTGAAGTCTTAAAGTTCATGAACAGGAAGCTGAGCTTCCAGTTCAGCAGCTTTTTTATCATATTAAAATATTTACATGTAGTTTTCATTGAAAGTCGTCCTTCCTGTCGGCTGTGCTGGTGTGTGTTTATTTTCTAACTTTAAGGAGGTTTGCAGAATCCAGACTGTCCTTTAAACTCTGACAACTTTGACAAATGATCACAAGTCGCTTTGCTGTTATTATGTTTTGTTGGGTGACCTTTACAGTAAATGCTGTGTTTAGTGTTTGTCCACCTGCACTTATCAGAAATGACTCTGTGATCATCCAGCTTCTGGTTTCTAATTAACTCAGGCTCACTGCCAGGTTCTACCGCAGAGATAAAGAGACAATAAAAAACACTCTGAGTGGTTTATAATTTCTATACAAACAATAAAAATCAACCTGATCTATTCAGCTGTGTTGGTCTTTTGGATTTGACTTTCTTTATGTGGCTCATTTTGTAGTTTTGCAGATGTAGCCTCCTGACAGGATCGGTCAGATGGTTTTACAAGTTTTTGATGATTGACGGCTTTGATGAGAAACACGTTCCTGATCTGTAATCGTGTTTCTATGAGTCAGACCTGCCACGAGTCACGAGTCATCTCACAGTTTTTGCACTGTAGAGAAAAAATGTTCAACAAACCTTTTTGTGTTATAGATACTACTGAGGTTATTTCAGAGACTGTGCTGCCTGCACTGACGTCCTCCATGTGTGTTTCAGACAGTAATGGAGCTGGAGTCTGCTCAGCAGGGAGAAGTGAACACATCAGTTATGGACGTTCATCATCAGAGAGACGAGAGCTCAGAGGTAAGGCAAGGCAAGGCAAGTTTATTTGTATAGCACAATTCAACAACAAGGTGATTCAAAGTGCTTTACAGAGACATTAGAAACAAGAACAAATAAAAAGCATGATTTAAAATTGATTAAAACAAGCAAATAAACTAACTAACTAATTAACAAACAAACAAACAAACAAACAACAGTATATAAAATCAAAACAGATAAAATCAGAACAGTAGATAAAATCAGTAGTTAAAATGTTAGTTTTGAAATTTAAGCTTAAAAGTGTGGATTTGGTGCTTTATTCAAATGCAGCTGAGAACAGGTGAGTCTTCAACCTGGATTTAAATAAACTGAGTGTTTCAGCTGATCTGAGGCTTTCTGGGAGTTTGTTCCAGATATAAGGAGCATAAAAGCTGAATGCAGCTTCTCCGTGTCTGGTTCTGACTCTGGGAACTGATAAAAGACCGGATCCAGATGACCTGAGGGATCTGGATGGTTCATACTGGGTCAGGAGGTCATTGATGTATTTTGGTCCTAAACCATTCAGAGCTTTATAGGCCAGCATCAGAACTTTAAAGTCTATCCTCTGACGGACAGGCAGCCAGTGTAAAGACCTCAGAGCTGGACTGATGTGGTCCACTTTTTTGGTCTTAGTGAGGACTCGAGCAGCAGAGTTCTGAATGAGCTGTAGTTGTCTGACTGATTTTTTAGGTAGACCTGTAAAGAGGCTGTTACAGTAATCAAGCCTACTAAAGATGAATGCATGGACTAGTTTTTCCAGGTCCTGTTGAGACATCAGATCTTTTATCCTTGAAATATTCTTGAGGTGATAGTAAGCTGACTTTGTTATTGTCTTAATGTGTTTTTCTAAGTTTAGGTCTGCATCCATCACTACACCCAAATTTCTCGCCTGGTTTGTGGTTTTTAGATGTATAGATTGAAGTTCTCTGGTGACCTGTAATCGTTTTTCTTTGACACCAAAGACTATTATTTCAGTTTTGTTTTTGTACAGCTGCTACTCTTTCTCCATCAGGGCTCAGAGTGATAGCAGCAGTATTAAGGTTCTGAGCGAAGTTGCAGATGCTGTGTGATCTGATACTGTTCATATACTCGTCATATATCAGCAGAAAATGTGTCCAAAGTTCAATATGTTATGTGATCCAAGTTATATTATTGTAACTGTGATGCGTTCACTGACGTGTCCTGATGCTTTGCTGTATATAAAGAGAACAGAGAGGCTCTGCTTTGTGCTTATATTCTCCTCCTGTGTGTTTGTGTGTGCAGAGTTTCTACCAGAGCCAAATGTCATCTACTCCTCACTGAAGTCGTCCACCAGTCCAACCACTGGGATCCAGCTGCTGCTCTCTAACTGGTCCCCACAGCAGCTCAGACCTGACACACTCACTGTAAACACACTGGTTTATATTCTGTTTCTTCTCCTCATGAAGGAAACCTCACACAACCTCTGAGGGCAGAAAGTTAAATGGAGAGTTATTATTATTCTTTCTTTTATAAAGAAGCTGGAAAATTTTAACTTTCTTAAACTAGTTTTTAGATTTTTTATATTAAAAAAGAATATTTTCTTCACCAGGTCTTTCAGAATAAAAGCATGACCAAGACATCATTTATACATAAACAATAATAAATGTTATGTAACTAAAATGTAGGTGTAATCCAAGTTTCATGTCTTCAGTAACTTTCCTGTTATTTATATGTTATTTCTAAGTGTGCTGTCGTCTCCACAGCAGTGATCTGGTTTCTCTGCAGGTTCAATCAACTTTGGTCTCACTTGATCTTCTCGTGTGCTTCTGTGGGTTTCACAAAGATGTCTGATGGAAAACGTGAGTTGTTGTGTTGAACCCAAACACACTTCAGTCACCTTCAGAGCAGATAACAAAGACAACACACAGGTTAACTTCAGCCACAAACTAAAAGCAGGAGGAACAATTTCACTTTCCCAACTTTCACAACTGTCTTTAAGTAAAATGTGTTGAGTTCTTCTGAGCATGCTGGTGATATTGTCTTTAATAAAAACTGACATGTGTGTTTATGTTAAAGCGCCCCCCAGTGGAAGGTTGTGGTCATATGAATGAACTCTGGTTTTTAATGATAAGTTGATTTAACAGACCTGGTGCAGTTTGTAGGGAAAGTCAGCAACTCTCGCACAGCTGCCCAAGAATAAACCATGGTGCGGTGCTGCCCTCTACTGGCACTAAAGTGTAACAGTAATCAGTAATGATCTTTACAGTAATGAAAATTAATCTGTAAATCGTGTCTCTCGTTACAGTTTCAAAGTCAAAGCGAGAGAAAGTCAGCGAGCAGGTTCATCTGCTCAACGCTGCCTCCAGCTGCTGTTCAGCTGTTCAGCTGGTAGGAACCCCGAGTCTGTTGTTGTTTTATATAGATAAAAAAAAAAAACAACAACAACATAAACTGACACAAACTGACACAACAAATCCATCCTCTGTGAGTCCTCCTAAATAGGTGTGCCACTTTATTCGGCACACCTATTAAACTGCTGGTTAAACCACTGAGTAGGTGCAGAGATATCTAAACAGCCAATCACACGGCAGAACTCAACCCTTTGGCATATAGACATGATGAAGTGGATCCAGTGAAGTTCAAATTGAGAACCTTTTTATATTTCTGCCATTCTGCTCTGAAAAGGAAGAAGATGACTCACATAAACCAGAATCTGCTGAAAAATTAACTTTTTAGAGATTTAAACTGAGGGTAACTGCGGCGTTACAGCACAGGTCTGATGAGTTTTGCAGAAGCATGATCCTGTTGCTTCTGCAGAAGGGAGAAGTAACAGTTCGTTGGTGGTGTATTGGTCAGGGGATATTTTAATGGCACATTTTGGACCCCATACTGAGGACTGTTCAAAGCCCACAGCCTGCTGAAGTATTCTAACTGACTGCGTACATCATTTTATAACCACAGTGTCGTCTGGTGGCTGCTTCCAGCTGGATAAAGCACCATGTCAAAAAATCAAATCATCTCAAACTAATTTCTTGAACATAACAATGAGTTCACAGAAATACTCCAATGGCCTCCACAGTCACCAGATCTCAGTCCAACAGATCATCTTAGGAGGTGGTTTTAACAGGAGATCCACATCATGGACAAATCTGCAGCAGCTGTGTGATGGAGTCATTTTAATATGGACCAGAATCTGTGAGGAATGTTTCCAGTAGCTTGTTGAATCAGTGCCATGAAGAATTTAAATATCTCAGAAGAAAAAAGGAATCTCAACATGGGACTAGCCAGGTATACCTAATAAAGTGGCCGCCGAATGTATGCACTGTGTGTAAATAGATAGCGGCATCAGTCACTGCATGATAACAGCCAGCAGGTGGCAGCAGTAGAAGATCATTAGTTTTCCCAACGCCTGACAGTTTTATGTGACCTTTGACCTTGAATGTTACAGGAGAACAAACAAACTATGTTTCCTCCTGAGACCTGAGCTTTCGTTTGGGATGTATTTTTACACATCTGGAAGCTGGAAACATGTCCCAGGTCCTAAAAGGCGTCTGGAGGACAGATGGAGGATGCAGAGGTTAAACAGCTGTGGTCACACCTGGAATATAGAAACCACAGAACGAGGACTCCTTTAACAGCTCGCCCTCTTTATTCGGATTATTTCAGTTCTTTAAGAGGATCAAACCTTCTGCCCTTCACTGTTTCTGTGTGTGATTTCTTAAAAAGATGTCATGTCTGTCACATGATCTAAATTATGAATTTAACCAAAAGCGTCTCTAAATAAAACATGTCATGAACACCTGAGATGATAAAACCCAGCTGCAGTCAGTCTCAAAACTGTACATGATGCAGTTGAGTCAAACATCATTTCACTGACTTCACTTTTAAAGGAAGATTTGAAAGACGTCTCATTTTCCTCCCCTCCTCTGCTCACATCTCTGCTGGCGTAGAAGCACTGAGGAAAGACAAATTACAAAATGAGCAGCGGTTACAACAACGCAATAAATACCAAAGGAAATACGACTTAATGGGAGGGTGAAATACACAAGTGTCCTCCCCCTCTTCTCTTTTTTTGTGTTCATAGGAGCAGTCTGTTTAAGTCTGACCTTTGACCTTCAAAGGTTACATTTTGTCAGATGAGGTTTAAAATGAGTGAAATTACTGAAAAATGTCGGAGCTCAGCCGTCCTCCCTCTGAATGTGAAACCAAAGAACTTTTTCTTTCTCATTATAAATGTTCCTGTAAACATAACAAACAATTTTGGTATGAAAATAAATACAGTTCTAAAAATGTGTTCTGAAGGAAAACATGGCCCAGTATTAGCAATGTGTACCTAATAAAGTGGCCAGGGAGTACATGCACTGTGTAAAGGCATCAGTAACAGAATAAAACAGCCAGTAGGTGGCAGCAGAGGAGCTTCAGTTGCCTAACTGTGATGCCTTTCATCTGACCTTTGACCTTTGACGTCACAGGAAAAAAAATGTAGATACAAGGTTTGGAAAACGAGCTCCATCATCATGGCTGAGACCAGACAGAGAGTTACAGCAGCTCAGTAAATATCTTAAATAAATAATAAGAGTAAATATCTTCCACCTGAACTCCTGCTGACTGTGTCCTACACACACACACACACGCTGCCACCATCTTTGATTTAACTAAACCGGGTCTGCAAAGCTCTGCGTACCATGAAAAGATCTTTAGACGACTTCACACAAGTGCATCTCTGTAGCCTCTGAACTGTGTTAATAAATAAATAAATTAAAATCCACCAACATGGGTCCATAAAACCAACATTACTGTGGCAGCTGTTTTTGGTTTTCATGGTTCATAATTAGAGCGTTGAAGGTTTGATTTCTTTAGGTTGTTTGTTTTGAGGAGGTTTAAAGTAAGCCAAATTTATTAATGTTGCACTTTTCAAGACAAGCAACCAGTCACAGAGTGTTTTAGGGAGGCAGCAATAAGGAAAAAGCTTGTGCACAGTCGCGATCAACACACAAGGACCAAGTAAAGCAACTAAAAGTAGGTTAAGATGTTTAATGTGTAAATTCTGGAGAAAGTGCTGCAGTTCATCAATGGCTCAAAGCTCAAATAATTTAGAAATAAAAACCTTTCTGTAACCTTTGTGTTATTTTGACTGTGACTGGTCTGATACGTTCTGCTGCTGGTGCACGTAGGCCCTCAGACCTCAGGAGCTTTATCTGTAACAATAACGTCTCTGTATTTTCTTCTCATTTCTAACACTTAGACACTCATTTCTCGTGTCTAAGTGTTTTAACTTAATATGTTTTATATTAGATAGGCTGTACAAACTCCCCATTAACTTCAGGGTCTGCTTTAACATTCTGATTTGGACATTTAAAGATCTGCACGGACAAACAAACGCACGGACATGATCACCTGCTGCCAACACCGTCACTCACAAAGAAAATTAAATAATTTTACATTAAGCTTTTATTTATTCACCTTAATCCTTTTTTATTTGGATTCTACATAAAAGCATATACAGTATGTTAGAACATTTAAACACGCTAAGCCAGTTATAGTTTCAAGACTCCCATCTACAGCAGTATTTCAAGAGTTTAACTACTTTGATTTATTTCAGTCTAAAAGCCTGACGTGTGAGGAGTACATGCATTTTTTGGTCTATGATCATTAATTAATCAGTATGTTTTTTAAGCTATGCTAACACCTCAGCTATACCAAAACCAGCACTGGAGGGTTTAAAGTCATCTATGTTTTTTATAATAAATATTTTCAAACACTGGATTGTCACATGATATCATTAACAGATACTTTAGTTCTCTAATAATGCCTTATCATTTTAAAAGCTCCATTTCTATCACGAAATGATCTGAGCACAAATAATCAACATAGTAAGCTTCGAGCATCTGCCCCGGTTTAATATTATGCAAGTATTCTGCACTCTGTGTTTGGATATAATATCGTGCTCTTCTACTCTACTAGAGCACTCAAAGGGCTTCATACAGCGCCTCACTCACTTATATGTATGGAAGGAAGTTTTTCTAGCCTTCAAACACATTCACACTCCGACATCAGAGAACAACTTGGGGTTCACTAAGGAGCAGCAAGGGCTTAACCACCAACCTGTGTAAAGTCTTAAAGGTTTTTCCCCAACGCGTATGAATTTTGAAGTCCATCTTATTTTACACAGAACACGTTTATTCATTTAGCATGGCTATGATTACATTTTGTTGTCAAACAAAATTTCCACAGTTTAAATAAATAAATGAATAACAGTGACCTTCACAAAGAAAATTGTATGGCATAATGCAGGGGTGTCCAACTCCACTCTTCGAGAGCTACTGTCCTGCAGCTTTTAGATGCATCCCTACTCCAACACAGCTGAATTAAAGTGTCAGCTAGAAGCTTGGGTTAGTACAAAAGAAATTCATCTGTTAATGATGTCAGTTTTGTGACCATATATATTTCTTCTTACCACATTTCTTTGGTACTGGACCTGAGACTTCTTCTCTCCTTCCCTGCTTCAGAAATGCAAAACTCTTACTATTTATGCTGCTTTTTTAAGAAAAAAAAATCAAAATCGAAAGTCCAATCATCTTCCCAATCTTTGGATTTTAATCTTCCTCAATTGTTCACTTGTAGAGTTCAAGTTTTATTATGGAAAAGCTTTTTTTCCATCTAGCAAGCATGATCCACGATCTTAGAGAAGTTGTGTAAGAGAAGTATGAAATGCAATATTGGAGAAATGTGATCTGTAATTTCTAGATGAATGAAAACTACATAAAAGTTAGCAGAATTAGCCTCAATATAAAGGACACATTGCAAAGAAATGATTCACCTACTAAATATTCTTCGGTGCTGGTGACATATTGCAAACACAGCAATACAGTGGTGAGAGATTGAGGTTGAATTTGCAGAACTTTCTAGACGAATACCTGAATTTCGAGACAAATACTGGGGTCAGAGAGAAAGCTCAGCTAATTGTGCTCCCACATATTTATTTTGACAGAAGCATATCACCAAGAGTGAACAGTGGACTGGACTGAACTGGAGATGTGGAACATATTGTGAACTGTCACATTTCTGGAGAGCTTAAGGTGGACAGTGATGGGTTGATGAGTGACTTGATCCCAAATGGACTAATGTAATTGTGAGACGTTTTGGGGGATTTGGTCCTCAATGGGATACTTTTGGAAGTAACTTTCTGACCTGGAGTGTAGATGAGGGCCGAGATCCAATCACCGTAAGCTTGTTCTGCTCCATAGTTTTATGCAGGTCCACCTTGGTGGCAATGTCAAAGGTGATGCTGGACAGAAAGAACAGAGAACTCACTTTGTTGGCCTGGAAAAAATGATACTCCAGTAAAGCCTCAAACAGGAATAATCCAGTCGCAGAGAAGGTCATCAAATGTTGGAGGTATTTGGCACAGGCCAGGTGCAAGCTCTAAGTTGATGGGTTTGATTAGAACACACAGTGAGGGTGGCCTCCAATTCCTGGTTGGTCCTCTTTGTTTGACCATTAGTCAAACTGGGGTTGAACTGGGGTCCTCAGTTCAAGGCAATGTCACCAGAGATTCTGTGTAACATGAAGATGTGATCTGTGAAAAGCTGAGAGGTCTCTAAGGCTGAAGGAAGCTTAGGTAGAGAAACAAAACACACAGCCTTGGAAAAACAGTTTGCAATAGTTAGTATGGTGACTTTACCTGGAGGCTAGTGAGGAAATCTACCATGATGTAGGATCACAGCTGTGGGGAACAGTAAACCAGCAGGTGGTGAGCTCAATGACTTGGTCTGGGTGCAGACTGAACAGGCAGAAACATACTGATGGACTTCACAAATGAGGGATCGCCATCAAAACATCCTCTGGAGGAAGGGGCTGCTCTGATTGTAAAAATGGTAAATGGCCTTGTATAGCGCTTTTACTCAGTCCCTAAGGACCCCAAAGCGCTTTACACTACATTCAGTCATTCACACACTCACACACTGGCAATGGCAAGCTACATTGTAGCCACAGCTGCCCTGGGACACACTGACCTGGGTGGCAGTTTGGTGTGTAAATGGTAAATGGACCAGTTCTTATTCTAATCTGAGTACTCAAATTTGCCTCTTTCACCCAAGAACATTTTTTCAATGCTCTTTCTATGTATGTGTTGTCTATCAAACATTCAGCATACATAGTCTTCGAACCACCAACCTTCCAATTAATAGGCGACCTGCTCTACCAACTGAGCTACATCCACTATATCCACTCTGAGGGTATATAGTATAATATTTAGTTGATAATCCTGAAATCAAATGGCTACAAGAACATTTGCTAAACAGTTTATTAACTTAAATACAAAACAGACATTAGCACTGTCACCTATAGTGTTATTTCACAGGAGATCACAGGAGTGTGAGACTGCTGGAAAGCTGTCAGATGTGTGAGTGCTGAATCCAGAAACAATCAAATCTGCCACACGGAACAGTGTGTCGGGTCCTTTTCACAGTCATATTTAACAAAGAAACAACAGAAAAAGAAATGTTTAAAGACAAAATAGGAAAATATTCATTTATTTCCTGGTTTATTCAGGTTCCAGGATTTTAATCCACCTGCTGTTTGGAGCCCTTCTATGTGGAGTCTGCATGTTCTTTCCATGTTTGTAGGTGTGTTCACTGGGTAGTTTTGCAGGGTTTCCTCAAACAGTCCAAAGACATGCATGGCGTTGGATTAACTGTGATCCTAAACTGGCCCTGGAGGGTGAAGATTGTTTTTTTTTTAAATAAAAAAAAAATACATAAACTAAAAAGCTCATATAGGGCTTTCTATGGTGGCCCCAAGAGGTCAAAAGCAATGCAAATTAAGACATAACATATCAATAACATAAAGGAACAGAAACCAAACCATGCACAGGATTTTACAAAGACATGCTTAAAAGGAGCTTCGTGTGAGGGAGAAAAAGATCCAGGTCTTTATTTAGAAGTTTGCTATTTAATTGTTTTTACTTTGAAATCCAAAATGAGACTTCCAGGATAGCAACATGGCAATGATTACTGCAGCTGTTGAGCCACTCCATTAAAAAAAAGAAAAGATTATTTTCTGACTTTACTTTTAGAACTGTCTAAAAATGACGTCTGTGACAGTCACACATCTACAGCATGTATGACTATATAGTACACGGCAGGACGGAACAGTCGATGACTAAGGCTACGTTCACACTGCAGATCTTAATGCTCAATTCCGATTTTTTGATCAAATCCGATTTTTTTTTTTTGTCTGCTTGTTCACACTACAAATAAAATGTGACAGCAAACGCGCTCCTGTGTGAACCCTCAAAGCGGCCGCATGCGCAAAAGCAGACTTCACACAAAACGCGCTGTTTAGACCCAGAGCAAACAGTATTGTTTGACTGATGGCCCTTAATATAAAGACTTGTTTCAGACTTTATGTTTCCCAATTTTGCTTTAAGTTATTTTGTTATTTAAATATGGCCTAATAATGATAATAATGCAGGTGTTTCAAAATAATGTATCCAGTCAGTGGTGCAGTCCGAATGTAACAGACAAACAAAGACTTTGAATTTGCTTTCCGGCCTTTCGTGAAACTGTCTGGTGTGGTGCACGGTACGGTTGCTGTAAACGCGACTTCAAAAGTAGTGATGACACATGTTCTGGGAATCCATCCTACCTGAAAAAACATCCTACCCTGCGCAGACGCGGCGCATGCGCACAACACCAACGCCGAACACCGGCTTGAAGCTGACACTCCGGTGCGTGTGTCAAAAAAAACAAACCACCAACATGCTTCAGAAGCGCTGTGTCGAGGCTTGCTTCGTTTGGCCAGAGTCACGTGATCAGTGACGTCCGAAGCTTCATTTAGAACGTAACTGATTCAGTGCTTTATCAGGAAGTGATTTCGACGGATTTGTGGAGTGTTTTGATGGCGAGAGAGCAAACCACTGATCATTCTACTGAGAGATAAGGAGCCAGCGAGGAAGAGGAGGTTCTGTAGTGTGGAGGTATTTTGAGTTGATTGTGGTCAGTTTTGGTTGGGTTTGCCAGCTTTGTGTTCCTGTTGTTTGCTTCTGTTTTGTGCGTGTTTATTTATCTGAAAAGGTGAAAAACTTAGAATGTCAAAAATCTGCTTTGTATAATATAAATATTATTAAATAACTTTAGAAGTTATTCTACAAAATGTGCTGCAATTTAATTTGTTTATTCACCTGGTTCTCTACCAGTTTCCGTGCACCTCAGCCTCTTCTGTACCATGTGAGAGGATTTTTTTTTAAAGCAGGAGAAAATATGTCCACGAAAAGAAACAGCCTCGGCCATCGCACAGTGGGACAAATTCTCTTTTTAAATAAAAATGAAAAAGGGTTACCTATCGTGATTTTACTTTGCAAGTTCATAAGCATTTTCCCTTTCAGTTCACAATCAATTCTACCCCCAGGTCAAAAAATATGCATAAGGAAAAATATAATATAATATTATTTATGAACATACCTGTCCACCTGTCCAGTGATTAATTAAATGCATAAGTACATGAAGGCAGGACCTCACAGCAGAAGCATACTCCATAATGTGTTGTATCAAGAAGTCACAAGCAAAGAAAGACCACACCATGTCGCTCGTTTAAACAAGGAACATTTATTGATCAAAATTATTTATTAAATAAATAAACAACAATTTTTTCAGACCAAAAATTACATGTTTAAAGCAACACAACGGTGGCCCAATATCAGACAGAATTCCACTCTCAATCATTATGAAGCAGTTGGTTTTATTTTGTAGATTCAAGCTGCTCTTCATATTCGTGGCCACCAGATGTCACCAGAGAGACTGTGCTGAAAAGCATCGAGTAATGAACCGTTTTTCAATACAAGCGTCAGTGCTTCAGAAAGCTTGATTTGCCCATCACTACTCATTAGTTACAGTTTTTTCTGATTGCTTAAGCACATTTTTTGTAACTATTGGCTAATTTTGCAAAACTCTACACACAAATAAAAAAACCTGTCACCCAATTATCAAAACATTTTAGTTCCCTTGCAAAAGCAAACACAGCTAGATTAACCCCTCACACCTTTGTAAAAATGGTGTTTTCGTATCAAACAGTACACACAAGCCATCATCTACTAAGCACACAATGCGCCAACTGCACACTGATGGTATGTCTATCCTGTAAAATAGTCAGATGTCTATTCATATTAATGTACAGAATTCACCTGCTTGCTGCTACTACTGCACATTCACCCAGTGTATATACTATATATATATATATATATATATATATATATATATATATATATATATATATATATATATAATGTTCTTCCTCTACACCCCCCCCCCCAAATTTTTGCACATGTCGAGGAGCGTGTCAGGCCACATTTCACTGTGTGTTATACTTGTATAACTATGCATGTGACAAATAAAGAACCTTGAACCTTGAACCTTGAATGGTATGAATACAAAACACATCTGGCTTTTGCTTTCTCTGTGTACAGATGTCAATTTGAGGTCACACCTTTGTCATAGTGTCATGTAAACATACAAGGATCCAAACGTCAAGTATTGGTGTTCATTCACACTCATCAAAACCAAGACAAAGTCAGAACACAAAATAGGAATTCCACAAATAAAAGAAAAAAAAAAGACAATCAGCCTACATCATGTCGTCTTTCTGGGTCCGGCCACAAAATTTCGTCCACATTGCATGCGACATCCTCCAGTCCAAGGCACCGGGGAAAATATCTCCTTGCATGCCGTATCCAGGCCTGACATGATGCCTGGTCAATATCTCCACATGCCTCCTCCATTGCCTGTAAAAGGGCTACCTGTTGATGAGGATGACGGTCATACACTTTCCAGCGCCAGGCAGAGAAGAACTCCTCGATGGGATTCAAGAATGGAGAGTATGGAGGGAGGTTGAGTGCCATGAAGGATGGGTGGTCTGTAAACCAGTTGCGGACCAAAGCAGCCCTATGGAAACTAACATTGTCCCATATGATGACATATCGGGTCTGCTCTGGTCTCTGAACAGTGAGCATGTCATGCAAGGTGTCCAGGAATGCAATAATGTGTGCAGTGTTGTATGGGCCTATGGTTGCATGATGGTGAACAACACCATTTTGGCTTATAGCTGCACACATGGTTATGTTACTACCACGTTGTCCTGGGACATTGATGATGGCACGGTGTCCAATAATGTTCCTGCCACGTCTCCTGGTTTTACTGAGGTTAAAACCGGCCTCATCTACAAAAAGTAGCTCATGTCCCATTGCATCTGCTTCTAGTTCCATCACTCTCTGGACAAGACAAAACAAATGCAACACATCAGGCCCATGCACAACACTACAGTATGCACTTCCAAATTCAGAACCAATGACACTAGCTTACCTGCACATAGTCATATCGCAGTTGCTTTACACGTTCTGTGTTCCTCTCGAAGGAACTCTGTAAATTTGCTTCATTCTTATTCTGTGGCGCGCAAGTACACGACTTAGTGTAGAAATGCTTGCACTGTGTATATTTTGAAAGATGGTGTCATCATCCATTATGCGCTGCTGTATTTCACGCAGTCTTATTGCATTATTGGCAATCACCATGTTCACTATATGGGTCTCTTGCTCTGGAGTGAACATTCTGCCTCTGCCCCCAACATCTGGACGTCTAGCAATTCTGTAAAGTAACAATTTCAGTATTTTTGCATGTATGGTACTGTTGTGTTTCTCATTAGAGTATGGCAGTGCTACAAAGTACTTACCGATTCTCATTTCGAAATGTCCTAATGATGCTTGCCACAGTGTAGCGGCTCAGTTTAGGCTGAACACGTTGGCCAGCTTCCCTCAGGGTCATCCCATGGTTGATGACATGGTCCACTATTGTAGCTCTGGTGTCATCACTTATTCTGTTTCGTACTCTTCTTACCCTTCCTCTTTCCCCTCCTCGTCCTCTTCTTGCTCCTCCACGTCCTCTTCCTCCAACCTCTTCACCTCCACGTCCTCTTCCTCCAACTTCTTCACCTCCACGTCCTCTTCCTCCAACTTCTTCACCTCCACGTCCTCTCCCTCGGCCTCCTCTGATTCTCACTCTTCTCGCTCTTACTGCTCCTTCCATTGTACTCCACATGGACAGCTTACCTGTGGCCTGTTTATAGTGCTTAGGCTGACTGCAAAGTGGACTACTTATCTAAAACAGTTTTCACATGTGGAAGTGTGCCAGACAGTTGGCAAATTAGTGTTACAGTTTTTTCTGATTGCTTAAGCCCTTTTTTTGCAACTATTGGCTAATTTTGCAAAACTCTTCACACAAATAAGAAAACCTGTCACCCAATCATCAAAACATTGTAGTTCTCTTGCAAAAGCGAACACAGCTAGATTAACTCTTCACACCTTCGTAAAAATGGTGTTTCCGTATCAAACAGTACACACAAGCCATCATCTCCTAAGCACACAATGCTCCAACTGCACACTGATGGTATGAATACAAAACACATCTGGCGTTTGCTTTCCCTGTGCACAAGGTAGGCTATGTCAGTTTGAGCTCATACTTCTGTCATAGATCCATAAGCATGGAGGGATCCAAACTTCAAGTGAGTGTTGTGCAGTGAATTGTGCCTACAGTTTTGCAAAGTGTGTGTTACAAAATTGCAAACTGAGTGCAAAGCAGTTTTTGTGCTTTTAGTTTTGCAAACTCAGTGAGTGGTTTTGCTATAAGTCTGAATAGTTTTAGAAATTGTGCTACAGGAATCACAGTTTGGGTTTAGGCATTCGGAAAAAACTGTAAACCATGGATTTGATCTTTTCTTCCCTGGTTCCTGTAGACCACAGTGTATTATCGCCATCTACTCCTCTGGAGTGGTGGTGCACGATACTATGAGGCGTTGAGTGCACAAAGTTTAACTTGTCGTGCTTTTATCTGATGAATCAAATCTTATTTATCAAGTTTACATTTTTCATTAACTGAATTTTAACACTAAAAATATTTGCTCAGCTATTTTACACATCACTGATTAAAATAGATGCAATTTTCTGAAACGCTTTAACGGTGGACAAGAAAACAAACTGTTTTAAAATAGGAAGGAAGGCAGAGAGCAGGGTGCATATACTACTATGACTTTGTATCAGAGCAGTGCTGTCAATGACTTGGTTGAATGGATGATCCAGAAATGAAGATCTGATGGGTGATTAAAGGATTCAAATATTGTTACACTTATATGTTAAAAACATGCACTCATGCTGTAACATGTGTCTGTGTGATATATGTAGAAGCTGGTCCAACTGGAAACAGTTATTGAGAAATGATATAAATGAGTGTGTGTGCTTGTCCAGTCAGTGAGGACCTGTGGTTCTGTTTTGCCCCATGCTCGCAGACATTACAGTTGTCTTTATGTTATTGTTGCAAGGCTGTATTTTACTGAATGTCCGTCCTCAATATCTGCAGAGATGAGTAGGAGGTATAAACACGGTTGGTGATCTCATCGTTCCACTCAAAACAACTCCTCCTTGCCCTTTCTCTCTCCCAGTTAAGATGCTTTTCGTCTGGATGGAAATCTCTGTAACCTGTAAGTGAAGCCCAGTAAATTTTAGCTGCTGTTGCCTCCCATGTCCACATCAACAGCAGCCAAAGATCTCATTATCCCACAGCAGAGACGCAGTGCCTTGGCCTGCATCCTATCCACTTTATCCACATCTAATCTTACTAATGCTATATATACATTTTTAAAGCTGCCCTCTATCTAATTATATTTAAAATCTCATTTACATTTTTCTCAACTTTATTAATGTGCTCTAACCTTTGAATCAAACTATATTCCCAAGAATATATATCTACCCTTTTCCAGCTTTTCTCCAGTGGAAAGTAGTGTAACCCTGGTTTCTAGTTGTGGTAGCGTTCTCTGGTCTATTAAGTGAGGCAAGTGATAATGAATCAATTCCAATTTGTCAAATCATAAGATATTATTACAAAATCAAGTATGCGACAAGAATTCATATTATAAATTTACATCATAATTTATCGACTGACTGAAGAAGTCACTTGGATCAGTGACGAAATGTCCACTGAAAACGTTACATCCAGATGAACAGAACAGAGCACGTTGCTGTTTCTCTTCACTGACCCACAGTCTTTAAATCATGATGTCATTCACATAAAAATAAACGATTTCAGTTTTTGGGCTCTAATGAGGTTTTATAAATGTGAAAATATGTGCTCATTAATCTCAGGGAAGGATTGTGTCTCTGAAGTATTTATATGTATTTTGTCAACTTACATACTAGTTGTATTGTAATCAAATTTGATGAGCCATGTTCTGATACTTTATGTGTTGTGTTTCTGATCTCATGCACTTTATTAAATGAAGTTGTAACAGTAACAGAGTTGTATTATCATCAGTAATGGGTGTTACAGTTATGGACATCATTTGGTGGCAAAAAACACGTTTGTTCATAGTTTGCCTCTGAGCACCACCACAAAATATTTGACACTATAATCAAGATGTGACTGATGTGCAAACTTCCAGCTGTAATTTAAGTGTGTTGCATTCAATGAATTAAGACACATTTTTTATAAACAGTCCTCCATTTTCAGAGGCTCAAAGACAATTAGACAAATTAACATTGTTTTAAATATAAGCACAGGTTTTACTCGGTCTAAAGTCCTTTGCCTACAATGAGCACCTGAAGTCTACCACCTATGCACATCACCAGATGCTGTTTCCATCCTTGTCCTGTTGGGGGAGTGCTGTTGGGTTTGAAATGGCATTTAGCTGATGGCACATTTCAGAGTAACATCCACATTTCACGAACATCAGTTATTTTTCCTTATAATGTTCTATATTACCTCACACTAAATGATATACATCTTTAACCTTTTAGTGTTAATGCAGGCCTGCAAACTGAACCTTTTGAATATACTGGTACTTTTTGTGCCCCAGTTTCACACAGATGAGCCACTCTGTGGTATCTGTTACTCTCACATTTGTACTCATATCAGTCTGAAACCACAGCCCATTGCTAATATAGCAGTGCTTTACTAGTAAAGCTTCACTGCTTTACTTGGAACTCACAACAGCTCATTTCTGTCCCCACATAAGGCCGAGAAACACACAACATGTATAAAGAAACAAACACTGAAATCAACATGCTATTAAAGAGGAACTGTTCAGATCACAGTACAAACTTACTGACCATTTTATTAGGTACAAATGTCACTGTTTTTTATGCAAATATGTAATGAGCCAATCACATGGCAACAGCATTACAGTTACAGATATTCTCATTTGATTTAGGTGATTTGAGTAAAGGGGAATGTGGCATTGTTGTTGATGCCAGATGGAAACTTCTGATTTTCTAGGATTTCCCAAAAAAACATCTGTTGATGACAGAGGTCAGAGTCCAGTCTGCTTTAAGCTGATAGTAAGGCAACACAAATAGCCACTGATTACAACCAAGGTATGCAGAAGAGCACGGTATGCACAGCACATAGGACGTAACAACAGCAAGAGCGTAGAGCTAATAACAGGAAACTGAAGCCACAGTTCACACAGGCTCACCAACATCAGAGAACAGAAGATTGTAAAAACATAGTCTGGTCTAATGCTTCAGCATTTCGATCAGAACTGGTGTAAAACAGCATGAAAGCAGCCTGCACAAGCGATTTATGAGCCATTTGTTGGCAGAGAAAGTTTCCAGAGTGGAGGCTCAATGAGCTGCTAAAATCGTATGTCTGGGAAAAACTGTACTTTCAAAACTGCATCAGTTGGTCCTCCCCAGATCTCAGTTCATGCGGTGCTTCAAATTCAAAAAGAGTGGATGTTTTTCAAAAAGCAACATTAGAGAGCCTGCTCTTTTATTATCTTTTGTTAAACAATATTTTTGATTTTCTGTCCTGATTTTTTTAATCTACTTTTTACAAACATCTTACATATACGCAAGAAAAGTATGTGGGGAAGGGGGCGGAGTTTACTGTGTCTCTATGACAAAAAGAGAAAATGAGTCTCATGAGTCAAGAGGACAATGGATGACGCGTCTCTACTATTTCTGCTCTGTAAGTGAAGAATGTCTTCCTTTTAAATGTTGAACTTTTTCTGTCTGCTCTGTTAATGTGAACTTGACAGAGGTTAGTTAGTTATTATATCAGCTTATCTTTAAAGTGGACACGCGACTTCATGCTTACTGTTACCGGTCATGTTTCCAAATGTTTCTTATGCATTGGGTACAGTGAGTTCGAAAACATCCAATAATCACTAAAGGAACAGCGTTACAGATTTGGTGTTAGAGATGTGGGAGCAGAAATGTGCACAGTGCTAATAAACTGATGGATTTCTGATTTCCAATATTTAATTTTATTGAGTTCTTGTGAACTTAGCAATAACTAACACAAAGGCACAGAGACACAGTCTTAACACTGGAACCAGAGAAGAACAGACAGGAGGACACAGCGGACTAGGGAGACAGAGAGAGAACCCAGTCTACACACAGGAGACGCACAAACATAAAGAAAAAGGAGACTTGAGATGAAATGAGGAACGTAACAGTAACAAACCTTAAGACTAGAACTATAAATATAAACATAGCAACAAGCTAAAAATAATGAATATGAATAGATCTTTTTCTTAAAGAGTTCAAAAACACAGTCTGTTATTCTTTTACATTGATGTATGCCTCCCACAAGGATTACTTACTCACATAATTATAAGTGGACAAGAGATCAGAGATAGACGAGATGGGACGAGCCAAATTAATTACAGTCTTTATTATTTTACATGCTAACCTAAGTTTTACTTATCTTTAGTTTTGACTTCAATGCCTTGCAGGATAACAAACCAAGGTCAGTGATTTTCTTTTAAATATGTCAAATATGTGTTAAATTCTTCTTCTTTAATGTTTAGGGTTGGCAGCCCGAACCACATGAGAAGTATTTTAATTCTAATTTAAAGAATGTTGTATCATCATTGCTTTGCACAACCATGACATTTTTATTTTTATTTTTAACCCTCACAGCTCGTCTGGCTGTGAGTCCCAGCAGCTCTCAGTTCTTTGAAGGAGACTTTGTGTCTCTGAGCTGTGAGGAGGACGACAGCTCTGCTGGATGGACTCTGAGGAGAAACACAAGCAAACAGAGGACTCAGTGTGGAGATGGGTGGGGAAAACCAGCTGGTTCTTCCTGTAATATAAGTATGATGGTGCCTCATGACAGTGGAATATATTGGTGTGAGTTCAATCAGAGTACCATCAGTAACATGGTTAACCTGACAGTCACTGGTAAGCTGAGTGTGTGGAGTTAGTGTTGATGAAGCTGTGTGTAAATGGATGAAATGCTGTAGTTTGTCTCTGTGTTGAGGTGGATCAGTGATCCTGCAGAGTCCTGTCCTCCCTGTGATGGAGGGAGATGACGTCACTCTGCTCTGTAAAACAAAGACCACTCCCTCCAACCTCCCAGCTGCTTTCTATAAAGATGGCTCCCTCATCAGGAAGCAGCCTACAGGTCACATGACCATCCAGCATGTTTCCAGGTCTGATGAAGGCCTCTACAAGTGTGACATCAGCGGTCATGGAGAGTCTCCATCCAGCTGGATCACTGTCACAGGTGACACACTCACCTGTCTGTGTTTCTGCAGCTTTCAACTTTCACAATGTGATGACAACTTAATGACTTTGTTTGCTTTGTTTTAGACAAACACACCACCACACCTCCACCTGCCTCTTCTGCTGGTTCCTCTCCACTTGTCCCCGTGTTGCTGACAGCTGGAACAGTCTGTGTTGTGTTAGTAGTGATGTTACTGGTTGTTTTGGTGGAACGACATGTTGACAGGAAACTAAAAGGTGAGACTTATTCTCTTTTTGTTGCATGAACGTCTCACGTTAGTATGTTTTTCAATTTTAAACAATATTCAAAGGAAAGATGAAGCTTGGATAAAAGCAGCTCTTTGGAGTTTCTCACAAACAAACCAAAGTTTCCATTTGCATCAAGTATTTCTCAAGCAGAAATTTGTCCTTTATTAATAATGTTGAACATCCTGAATGTAGTCTGTCCATCCATTCTCTTCTGCGTGTCCAATTTAAGGAAGCAGGGTGTCTGCAGGTTATCCCAGGTAGGTGGGGTACACCATGGACAGACAACCAGTCACACCTATGTGGCAAGTTAGAATAATCAGTTAACCTTATCTTATTAACTGCATGTTTTTGGAGGAGTACTCAGAGTGAATCCACACAAAAACAGAGAGAACATTCAAAAGGATTGAACTCAGGACCTTCTTGCTGTAAGACAACAGTGCTAACCACCATGGCAAGTGCTGCCCACAAAGTACTCTTTAGATTACAAAATTTCAGGTATTAAATAAATAATTAGAACAACGTTCATGGGTTTTAATGTGCTGATATCAAATGTTCTGATTGTTTTCTGGCTCAAGAGGAGGCCCAAAACAGCAATGAGACAAAATAAAGGTCTGTATGAGGAAGTAACAGACTGCAAAGCATTCTGGTTGTTCTTCTAAGTGGCAATAACCATCACAGACCTGCTTTCATGGTTTCAGACCACAAGGTTTAAAACTTTCCACTGCAAAGAAGACTATCTTTACTCTTCACCTCACACTAACGTGCAGTTTAAACAGTTCACTGTGCTGAGTGAGTTCTTCCTCCCGCAGTCTAAAGACATGATAGGTGTTAACTAATGATTTCAAATTGGATAGATTGTTAAGTTGTGTTTCCTAGTCCTGTGACAGACTGGAAACCTGTGTGGTGTGCAACCTGCCTTTCACGCTATCCCAGAGAGGATAAGCTCCAGTTCTCCTGCTTTTTTAAACCATTTTTAAAAGCTTAGTCAAAGACCTACAGTATATATAGATCACTAAGTAGTTGTTCTGTGTTTGCAGTATCTGTTAGCAGTGAGTGCTGTTCTTTGTGCTCCAAACAGTGTATTTCACCCTGTGTATAACAAAGACTAACAGCTCTGTGGTCGTCCACTTTCCTTTTATTGATGAAAACTCGTCAGCTCCTCAGGGATGTTAATACACACACACACACACACACACACACACACACACACACACACACACACACACACACACACACACACACACACACACACACACACACACACACACAGTATTAAGACTGTATTAAATTATTTAAAAGTTCTGGACAAAAACTGCATCTGCTCACTTCTTTTTATTACTCAAAAATACTTCATTACGAGTTCACTTGAGGAGATGTAATAATTTCTTGAGTTTCTGACATCCTGTTGCATTTTTCTGTGGTTACGGGAGGTTTCATGAAAGCAGGTCTGTAGTCATCAGTTCAAATACAGCCTTGTGATTCAGCTCCATCTTCATGTTTCGTAGCAGTAATCTTGTGAAAGTATATGCTCAGTATACAATCAGTCCTAAAAACTCCCTGAAAAGCCTTCAGTTAATCCAAAATGCTGCAGCAAGAGTCCTGACAGGGACTAGAAAGAGAGCATATTTCTCCTGTTTTCAGGCCCCTCTTTTGTGGAACCAGCTTCCAGTTTGGATTCGGGAGACAGACAGTATCTCTACTTTTAATATCAGGCTTAAAACTTTCCGTTTTGCTAAAGCATATAGTTAGGGCTGGACCAGGTGACCCTAAATCCTGCCTTAGTTTTGCTGCAATAGGTGTAGGCTGCTGGGGGATTACCATGACGCAATCAGTATTACTTCTTCAGTCACCTTTCTCACTCACTATGTGTTCATACACCTCTCTGGATTTAATTATTATTAACCTCTGGCTCTCTTCCATGTGTCTTTTGTCCTGTCTTCATCCACACATCCCTAACCAGTCACAGCAGATGGTTGCTCCCACCTGAGCCTGGTTCTAGCTGATTTCTTCCTGTTAAAAAGGGAGTTTTTCATTCCCACTGTTGCCTAGTGTTTGCTTGTACAGGGGTCATTTTATAGGGTTTTACAATAGAAAGAACCTTTAGGCAACAGCTGTTATGATTGATGTGAAAATAAAACTAAATTATAATGACAAAAATAACCCTTCACACTCCATGCTTGAATCTAGGAAACAATGGTTTAAAAGAACCCCACATGCCAGGTTTAGCTGTTTCTCTCCCTCCTATTTTTCCATGCCACTGGCTTTTTACTGCTTTTTCATTTTTCTGTCTTCTGATGTGTGGCTGTGTTTACTGTTCAAAGCCTGATCTTGTCATGGTGTGCTGTGTGGCAGGCAAATGCAGGACTCACTGAATGCAGAGGGATGAACTGAAAGCGACAGCTTTATTGCATCATCAGAAATAACTTCACAAACAAACCAAAACCTTAAAAATGGCAAATAGAAAGTAAACTTTATAATGAAAACAAGAAACTGGGTGACATGAATGAGAGAAACTAACCAGACTTAGAGCAAAACTAACCTTCAGCAATTCAGAGGGAAAACCACTCAGCGTAATGCAGGTACAACACAACAGTGACAGAGAGAAACACAGGCCTTAAATACACTGAGGGATAATGAGGGAATGAGACAGGAGGAGAGCACAGATTTTGCCACATCCATGTTTTTTCACTTCCTGTTTCCTGTGTAAGCTCGTCTAATGTGTCGTGAGCCACATTATTTTCAGCTGTGTGCTCACCGGTCTCTCATTATCATCCTCATCAGTCTTCTGTTTCCACTCCTTCACCGTCGTGTCATTGATGTTGTCACTGTTGTCGTTTCCGCCTGTGTTCAGTTGTTCAGCTGTTCAGCCAGCCATTCAGTCTTCCAGTCAGTTAGTCAGTCCTGTCGTTCCTGCTCTGTTCTTTCACTCGCTCCAATAAATCCTCATCATTCTGCACCATGAGTCCTGCGTTTGGGTCATCTCTTCCTCGCCCGCACACAACAACCTGACAGCTGGACCTGATCAGTTTTCTATCATGTCCCATTTGAGTCCTGCACAAAAAGGTGGAGCATAATTAATCTGAATGATTTTTATGTCATCGTTAATGTAACAGCAGCAGTATCTATAGGACTGTACTCCCTGCACTGATGCACTGATGCTCGCTTTATGTGTTTTCTTGTGCAGAGAGTGATGCAGCTGCAGTCGACTCAGCAGTGAGAACAGAAGATGTCACTCATGGACAAATCGACATCAAAGAGAAGCAAGAAGAGGCAAAAATGTACAGCTGCTGTCCTTTGTCTCCATCATGGTTCAAGATGAATTTTTAAAAAAAATAAGGGTGTGTGAGCAGACTTCTATATTTTACTGAGATTTTTTATGTATACTGTCAGTGATTCCTGAGATTAGGGACAAAACAGGTTTTCATTTTCTAAAATATATTTTTTGATATTTCAAAAACATATTTACATATAATTGTTACACAAAGTCTCACCATGTCTTGGTACAATCTCCCAGGTGTAACATTTTTTAATAATTTATGTTTTTGCTGGAGAAGTGCAAGGTTTTTGTTAACACCGTCAGACACAAAGAAATGCAAAAATATATATTTTAAATTAAGTTGTTTCAGCTCTTTTGACTATTAGCAGCTTCTCTATTCTATTGTTTATGCACATATGTTTTCAAAGTAATTATACCATATTTAAAAGTAAGATTGTTTTGGCTTTTTATTATTAGAGTTACAGTCATACATATTTTCAGAAGCTTGTATTTAATCTGTATAAGAAACAGTCATATTAAGCAGCATGCAAATTACACATTTATTGAGAAAATTACGTATTTTTATTGGAAGATCATGAGGGAGGAAAATATATGGTTCTCCAAAAGAGAAAAATAAACAAAAACTCCATATTATGGAGTTGACAAGGTGCTGACGGTGGTGACACTCTAGTAGAAAACAAGATATTATTTCTTTCAAAATGAAAATTAAACCTTAGCAACCTTTGTAATATCACAAGACACATAATAACAATTCTGTTTTTGCACATGTCAAGTTCTACATCTTAACAGTTCACCAGAAAGTAGCTGCCTACTACTCCTTGATTCCTAAAGTACTCTGTGGTTGTGTGTTTAGACCCTGCTGTACTCTCTCTCCTTTTGACTCTCTGTGCTTGTTTCCAAAACCTTCTCTTCTGACTTTTTTCTCTTTCTTTCAGATCACTGGTGTTCTTTATTTTTCCCTCTTTCACTCTATTTCTCCATCTTTCCTTTATGAGAAACTCTTTCTTCAACTCAGGCTGGCTGTTAATTTTTTCTCTCCTTCTTTTTTGATCATCCCTGTTCCCTCTCTTTCGTTCCTCTACTGACAGGTTTCCCTTTGCTATTCTAGCCTGAAATGTACCATTTTTTTAATTACTATATTTTTTCTGAACCTTATGCTTTTTCACAGATTAAGGATGAATATTCACAACACAATTATGCATTCAGCAATAGAAATGCTATCTGGTCTTTAAGTCTGATGTCATTAGCCATTTCCAGGTCCAACCTGGGCTGCAGATCCCAAAGTCAAAGGAACTCTGCGGCATCACTGAGAGTTACAACCTGTCTAAATTCAGATGTAATAGAACAAGATAAAAAGCATTAAAACATTTTAACAGCACAACAGGCTTAATCCAAATCCAACGAACAGAGGCTAACCTGGATTTGTAGCTGCCCACTGCATCACTGAGTGAATGGGTTAAATGCAGAGGACTAAGCATTTTCCTACAGGATTAATAATGTATACATAAACAATGAGATTCAAGATAAGGCAAATTTGATAATATTTGACACATCTGTGAAGCAGAAATATCAGTAAAATACACAGGAAGTAATATGTCTGAAATATTAATAAAAAATGACTTAACATAAATGGTGAATAGCACACTTTTGTGAGATTTGTCAACACCATTAGAAAAAGGGTGAACACTGTCAGACAAAAATCCTGATGGTGTTGACAAAATACCCTACTTTCTCTCATAACACATGTTTTTCTGACAAAAGCCATCTTGTTTTTCATCATTTGCTTATGGCCTCTACAATCTACCTAAATTAAGCTCTTATTACAAAAAAAATAATTAAATCTTGGTTTATATCGACTTTGGTGTTGATGCACTATGGTTGTGACACAGAGTTTTATCAGAAAGGTGTGCAATAAATGAAATAAAAACAAACAAATTATCACAGCAGTGACTTCATGGCATGTGTATCAAACAGGAAGTGGTAAAGGGGTCCTCAGAGTGTAAGCTGCCCACAATAATTCCTGATTTTTTTGTACTTTTGAAAAAAATCTGACGGTGTTGACAAAAACTCTGGACACGATTTTAATCACTTAAAAAATATTTAAAAATAAATTTTCAATTGCATATTTTGATATTATATAAGGTATTGACTTAAATACTTAGTGACGAGAGCCATGATGTTTAATTTTACATTACTTTTAATTTTTTTTCTGTATTTTAATATTATCACACCTGCTTCTGGACAATGGACTTTTAAGGTACTGGTAATGTATTGTACCATTTAAAATAAATATATATTTATAAAAAATGCAAAATCATAGTTTTGTTGTATAAACATTGCCTTGGTTTGTCTTTTAGGCAGTTGGGTTAACACTTGTATGCATATTTTTAACCACAAAATTGGGTTTTATCTGCCGGACATGTTTTGTCCCTTATATCAAGAATCACTGCTGTGGCTAAACTGTGTTAAAAAAGAGAAAAAAGAAAAACACCTGCAGATGTTATGTGATCTGAAACTTTTTATATATTATCCATCTTACCATCCGTTTTTATTCCAGTTGTGCAATTCAGGGTTGGGGAATAAAAATGCAATAATGTGAGTTTGCTTGCTAGAGCGTGTCAGGAGCATTTTGGATCGCTTGGAGGTGAAAGAGATGATTTATTTAAGCCGGTAAACAGGAGAGTAATTTGTGCATGATGACTAATATTCATGCACAATCTTCTCTAGTTTGGATGAGGGGACTACACACACACAGATCAGCTATGTCCCTCTGATGATCAAGATTAAACTGCAGCCTGGTGCTGCCATCTACTGACACTTAATGGCAACAACAAGCCCTCCAACACTGAAAGATCATGAAAGCATCCGGTACTTTCAGATCACATAGTACAAACTAACTTTATATATTTATTTTTATAAATGAAATACTTATATCTCCACTTTTAAAGTGTAGTTTACACAATTATTATCATTAACTTCAAATTTCATTTTCTGCATACTTTTAATTGTGATGCTTTCAGTAACAATGTAATGATGTTATGACCTCATCGGTGCCCTCCACAGAAAGCGGAGATGGTGAGATTTAAATAAATGCACATTTATGAAGAATCAACATGCAACATGTGATAAAAGAGTAACTGTTCTAATCACAGTACAAACCTACTGGCCATTTTATTATGTACACATGTCCCACTGTTTGTTAATGCAAATATGTGAGGAGCCAATCACATCACAGCAGCTCAGTGCATTTAAACATGTAACAGTGTAACAATGTCTCAATCTATATTCCACACACACACACACACACACACACACACACACACACACACACACATGGAAGAAAAACAGGGAAGAGGGTGGAGTTTACTTTGTGTGTCAGACTCTAACAGAATGAATATTTTATTTAATATTTCACTGCTAATTACTGCCCAATCACATTAGTTGGTCATATATAAGTAGTAGGTGCTGTCTGAGCATGTTGCAGCCTCCAGTCACCTGACTTCCCTAGCTGTCACATAAGCCTCCCCTCCGTGCATTAGGTTATAGCTGGAGAATCTCCTGATGCTGCTTGTCTGAGCTACTTTACAGAAGTGCTGCTGCTTTCTTTACTTCTTGTGAGTTCGCGGGAAGCGAAGGAAAGTTTTTGCGGAGATTCTGTCATGTGTAACATGAAGACGTGATCTGTCAAAAGCTGAGAGGTCTCTAAGGCTGAAGGAAGCTTAGGGAGAGAAACAAAACACACAGCCTTGGAAAAACAGTTTGCAATAGTTAGTATGGTGGCTTTACCTGGAGGCTAGTAAGGAAATCTACCATGATGTAGGACCGCAGCTGTCTGGACGAGTAAACCAGCAGGTGGTGAGGTCAGTGACTTGGTCTGGGCACAGACTGAACAGGCAGAAACATACTGATGGACTTCACAAATGAGGGTTGGCCATCAAAACATCCTCTGGAGGAAGGGGCTGCTCTGATTGTAACCTGGGATACAGTTTGGTGTGTAAATGGTAAATGGACCAGTTCTTATTGTACTCTGAGTACTCGAATTTGCCTCTTTCAACCAAGCATATTTTCTCTAGATTCTTTCTCCATGTAAGAGATTCCTATCTAACATTCGTACTCTGATGGAGCGGACGGGGATCAAACCACCAACCTTCAGGTTAGTAGGTGACGGGCTCTACCACCTACCACCATCGTACAGGTTCAAAATCAGGAAATCAAAAAAATTCACCTCTGAAAGACGAAGAACACACATTCATTTATTTCCTGGTTTATTCTGGTTCCAGGATTTGAATCCACCTGCTGTTTGGACCCTTTCTCTGAGGAGTCTGCATGTTCTCTCCGTGTCTGTGGGGGTTCTCACTGGGTAGTTTCTCAGGGTTTCTTCAAACAGACCAAAGACCTGCATGGAGTTTGATTAATTGGTGATACTAAACTGGCCCTGGAGGGTGAAGATTGTTGGGTTTCTTTTTTAAATAAAAAAATAAATACTGCTGTCACGTGGCCAAACAATCACTACCAATAAGTGACAACAGAGCAACTTTGAATTGACTTTATTCTATTGTCAGTATTATTACACAGGTTCATTGTTTTTTAATCTTTTATTCAGTATTAGGACCTTAACTTCAGTCAATAATGATTCAGATGAAAAGTCAATCTATTACCTCAGCTCAGCTATTTTACACTTCACACACTAAATTGGCAAAATTTTCTGAAACACTTTAACTGTGGACAAGAAAACAAACTGTTTTAAAAAAAGGAAGAGTGGCAGAGAGCAGGGTGCATATACTACTATGACTTTGTATCAGAGCAGTGCTGTCAATGACTTGGCTGAATGGGTGATCCAGAAATTACACTTATATGTTAAAAACATGCACTCATGCTGTAACATGTGTCTGTGTGATATATGTAGAAGCTGGTCCAACTGGAAACAGTTACTGAGAAATGATATAAATGAGTGTGTGTGCTTGTCCAGTCAGTGAGGACCTGTGGTTCTGTTTTGCCCCATGCTCGCAGACATTACAGTTGTCTTTATGTTGTTGTTGCAAGGCTGTATTTTGCTGAATGTCCATCCTATGGCCCATCATCATCATCATCCCCTAGAAGTGTCATATCAGTATCTGCAGAGATGAGTAGGAGGTATAAAAGCTGTTGGTAATCTCACTATCCCACCCAAAACAACTCCTCCTTTCCCTTTCTCTCTCCCAGCTATAAGTTAAGATGCTTTTTGTCTGGATGGAAGTCTCTGTAACCTGTAAATGAATGACCACAAGGGCGTCGTCTGGGTATCTGTGCCATCCTGGACTCCACTCACCTGCTGCACATCTCTGCTGATTGTTTCAGGCTGGATCGTTGTACTTACTTCAAAAAGTGCAGCCCAGGCTCTTTCTGATGTATCTTTCCTGTGTTGCCTGGTTCACTTCCTAATCGTTGTTCTCCATCTACTTTGTATAGACCTTCCTGGACCTCCGCCTGTCTGCCCTGGACATTTTCTCCAAATCCTACCTACTCGCCACATTCACTGTATGAACATATCTCACCCGGTGCTGTAAATAAACCCTTTTCTCCTTGCACAGCTCCGCGTCCTGCATTTGAGTCCTGCCCAGCAATCCTGTGTTTGCAATCAGATCACATAGTGAAAAAAACAGCTTTTCATATTTAAATTTAAATTACTAAATTACTCATATCAAACAATAAAATGTCCATCCATCCATTTTCTTCCACTTTATCCAGGGCCGGGTCGCGAGGGCAGCAGCCCAAGCAGAGAAGCCCAGGCGTCCCTCTCCCCAGCCACCTCCTCCAGCTTATCTGGGGGAACACCAAGGCGTTCCCAGGCCAACCGAGAGATATAATCTCTCCAGTGTCCTGGGTCTGCCCTGGGGCCTCCTCCCGGTGGGACATGCCCGGAGAACCTTACCCAGGAAACACCTCAACTCAACTGGCTTCTTTCGATGTGGAAGAGTGGCGACTCTACTCTGAGTCCCCCCGAGCCACTCCTGGCTGCTGCCCGGCTCACATTGCACCCGACCCCTGCGGTGCCTCCTGCGGGTGGTGGGCCTTCAGGAAGATGGGCCCATGTCCCTTTTTCCGGCTGTGCCTGGCCAGGCCCCATGGACTAAGACCCGGCCACCAGACACCTGCCCTCGGGCACCCTCCCCGGGCCTGGCTCCAGGGCGGGTAACCCTATCCTGGGCAGGGTGAACTGTTCCCTCGATGGTCTTTTCATAAGGGTCTTCTGAATCGCTCTTTGTCTGGTCCCTCACCCAGGACCAATTTGCCATGGGAGACCCTACCAGGGAGCAAAGCCCCCAGAAAACATAGCCCCTGGGATCCCTGGGACACACAAACCCCTCCACCACGTTAAGGTAGTGATTCGTGGAGGGGACAATAAAATGTGTTTTTCAATATAATTATCGCTAATCATTGGGGTTTTTTAATGTAGTATTAGAGTATTGCAGTAATGAGGCCCCATGCATATTGGAGCCTGTGTCACGATGAGTGATGTTTTCTGGTGTAATGGGGTAAACTGTCCTGCTGGGGGAGTGCTGCTATCCGGGATGAGTATGTTGGGTCTGAAACAACATTCAGCCAGTGTTACATCTCAGAGTGACATCCACATCAGTCCAAAGGAATGCTGTAATGTAACAATGTACAGTTTATTTTTTATTATCATTGTTTTATACAGTTGTTACATCTATAACAATTCATGTAATGCTGCATGTATCCACTTGTTTATTGAACAAAAATGATATTTGGTCAGATATTGTTGTTGATGCCAAACGGGCTGGTCTGAGTATTTCAAAAACTTCTGATTTACTGGGATTTTCCCACAAAACCATCTGTATGGTTTACAGAGAATGGTCTGAAAAGGAGAGAAAGAGCTCTCTGCCATGTTGATGGCAGAGGTCAGAGGTCAGACTGCTTTAAGTTGATAAGTTGATAGCAACACAAATAGCTACTCATTACAACTAAGGTATGCAGAAGAGTACGGTATGCACACTACACAGGACGTAACAACGGCTAAGAACAGGAAACTGAGGTCACAATTCACACAGACTCACTAACATCAGAGAGCAAAAGATTGTAACAACATAGTCTGGTCTAATGTTCCATCATTTAGATGGTGGGGTCAAAACTGGTGTATAACAACATGAAAGCAGCCTGCACACATGGTTTATGGGCACAGACCAGTTTCTCAAAAGGAGGCTCGTATATTTTGAGCATCTAAAGATATATATGTGGGAAAAACTGTCACTTGGTCTCCACAGTTCTCAGTTTGTGCAGTGCTTCAAATTCAAAACGAGTCGATGTTTTTCAAAGAGCAAAAACATTCTAAACATTGTTACTATTTTCTGTTAAACAACATTTTTGAATTTCTTTTTTAATCTACTTGTTACACACATCATTCATATAGGCAAAAAAAAACATGTGGGGGAAGGGGGCGGAGTTTACTGTGTCTCTATGACAAGAAGAGAAAACAGGTCACATCAGTCAAGAGGACAATGGATGACGCATCTCTACTATGTCTGCTCTGTGAGTGGATAAATTCTCTCTTTTGAATGTTGAACTTTTACTCTCTGTTCTGTAGATAAACAATGATGGAGGAGAAGATAAAAACCTGCTGTTAAAAACAGCATGTTAAAGGGGACATTTTACCGTTTTAACCAGTGAACTTGACAGAGTTTAGTTAGTTATTATATGAACTTACCTTTAAAGAGGACACATGACTTCATGCTCAGAGTTACAATGTTTCTGATTTCTAATTATAATCAGACTAACTATTGATAAAAAATGTTTTGACTGGAGTATTCAGAGAGGACGTGTAAACTATGAAGACGTCTTTTTTTCTACAGCAGTTCAAACACACATTCTTTAATCCTTTTACATTTACGTGACTGCACAATAATGTGAGTGGACCTATCTATATAGATCTATAAATAAAGCTGAGATAAACTTTTCCTTTCACTTTCAAAACAGAGTTATTATTATCTCTGGCTTTTTTCTAAACTTGCTGCATCCAGTTCCACCTTTTAATGATTGTTATACTTTTCGGGGGCTGAAAATGAGCTAAATAAACCACAGCCCTTTATTATTTTCCAGACCAACCTAAGTGTCATTTATCTTTAGTTCTGACTTCAATGCTTTGCTGGACAACAAACCAAGGTCAGTGATTTTCTTTTAAATATGTCAAATATTTGTTTGTTGGCTTCTTATTCTGGCATGTTTAGAGTGGCAGCCCTAACCACAGAAAAAATAGTTTAATTCTCATTTAAAAAAATTTGTCGAAGTACTACTTTGCAAAACAATGAAATGTTTAATTGTAACATCACAGCTCGTCTGACTGTGAGTCCCAGCAGCTCTCAGTTCTTTAAAGGAGACTTTGTGTCTCTGAGCTGTGAGGAGGACGACAGCTCTGCTGGATGGACTCTGAGGAGAAACACAAGCTTAGAAACCAGAGCTGAGTGTGAAGAGTGGGGAGTAGCAGCTGGTTCTTCCTGTAACATCAGTCACATCTACTCATTGGAAACTGGAGTTTACTGGTGTGAGTCCAATCAGAGTACCATCAGTAACATGGTTAACCTGACAGTCACTGGTAAGCTGAGTGTGTGGAGTTAGTGTTGATGAAGCTGTGTGTAAATGGATGAAATGCTGTAGTTTGTCTCTGTGTTGAGGTGGATCAGTGATCCTGCAGAGTCCTGTCCTCCCTGTGATGGAGGGAGATGACGTCACTCTGCTCTGTAAAACAAAGACCACTCCCTCCAACCTCACAGCCATTTTCTTCAAAGATGGCGTCTTCACTGGGAAAGACTCTACAGGTCACATGACCATCCAGCATGTTTCCAGGTCTGATGAAGGCCTCTACAAGTGTGACATCAGCGGTCATGGAGAGTCTCCATCCAGCTGGATCACTGTCACAGGTGACACACTCACCTGTCTGTGTTTCTGCAGCTTTCAACATTCACAATGTGACGACAACTTAATGACTGTGTTTGCTTTATTTTAGACAAACACACCACCACACCTCCACCTACATCCACACCTCCACCTGCCTCTTCTGCTGGTTCCTCTCCACTTGTCTCCGTGTTGCTGACAGCTGGAACAGTCTGTGTTGTGTTAGTAGTGATGTTACTGGTTGTTTTGGTGGAACGACATGTTGACAGGAAACTAAAAGGTGAGACTTATTCTCTTTTTGTTGCATGAACGTCTCACATTAGTATGTTTTTCAATTTTAACAATATTCAAAGGAAAGATGAAGTTTGGATAAAAGCAGCTCTGTGGAGTTTTCTTTATTATTTAATATCCATCCATTCGCTTGTCCAGTTAGAGTAGCAGGGGGTCTGGAGAGTATCCCAGGTAGGTGGGCTACATCCTCGACATCATCAGTTAACCTAACTCTATTAAGTGCATGTTTTTGGAGGAGCACTCACACAAAAACAGAGGGAACATGTAAACTCCAGACAGATAGTAGATTCAAATACAGGGTCTTCTTGCTCCAAGACAACAGTGCTAACCACCATGTCAAATGCTGCCCAAAAGGTACTTTTTATATTTAAACTAATAATAATAATAATACAAAAGTAATCTTAGCTATCAAACATATATTTTATGTCTTCTATCATATTCAATATAGGCATTCAGAAGAAATTAGAACAAAGGTCACGGGCTTGAATGTGCCAATATCAAATGTTCTGATTGTTTTCTGGCTCAAGAGGAGGCCCAAAACAGCAATGAGGCAAAATAAAGGTCTGTATGAGGAAGTAACAGACTGCAAAGCATTCTGGTTGTTCTTCTAAGTGGCAATAACCATCACAGACCTGCTTTCATGGTTTCAGACCACAAGGTTTAAAACCTTCCACTGCAAAGAAGACTATCTTTACTCTTCACCTCACACTAACGTGCAGTTTAAACAGTTCACTGTGCTGAGTGAGTTCTTCCTCCCACAGTCTAAAGACATGATAGGTGTTAACTAATGATTTCAAATTGGATAGATTGTTAAGTTGTGTTTCCTAGTCCTGTGACAGACTGGAAACCTGTGTGGTGTGCAGCCCACCTTTCACACTATCCCAGTGGAGATAAGCTCCAGTTCTCCCGCTACAGTTGTTAAGAAAATGTATGGATAATTTTAGTGATACATATTTTTAAAAGCTTATTTAAAGTCTACAATCATGCCATAGATCACAGTAGCTGTTCTGTGTTTGTAGAAGTCTGTAGCGGTGAGTCCTGTTCCTTGTGTGCAAACAGTATTTTCAGAACTAATAGCTCTGTGCTCATCCAGTTTCCTGTTTCAGATGAAAACTCAGAAGCTGCTCAAATTTTACTGCAGGCCACACATACACACGCAAACAATTAAGGCAAACATTAAATTATTAATCAGTTCTGCACAATTTTATTAGTCACAAATCCTTCAACTGTGGACTTCACTTGAGGAAATGTAATGATTTTTTGAGTTTCTCTGACATCCTGCCGCATTTTTCTATGGTTACGGGGGTTTCATGAAAGCAGGTCTGTGGTCAGTCAGTTCAAATACAGCCTTGTGTTTCAGCTCCATCTTCATGTTTCACAGAAGTACTCTTGTGAAAGTATATACTCAGTATACAATCTCTACTTTAGTTCTGGTATCTCTAAAATTATATCCTGTCTCAGAGTGACGCTGAAAAACTAGTTCATGCATTTATTACTTCCAGGCTGGACGACTGTAATTCATTATTATCAGGATGTCCTAAAAACTCCCTGAAAAGCCTTCAGTTAATCTAAAATGCTGCAGCAAGAGTCCTGACAGGGACTAGAAAGAGAGAGCAGATTTCTCCTGTTTTGGCTTTCTGTTAAATCCAGAATTGAATTCAAAATCCTGCTCCTCACATACAAGGTCTTAAATAATCAGGCCCCATCTTATCTTAATGACCTTGTAGTACCATATCACCCTATTAGGGCACTTCAGTCTCACACTGCAGTGTGCAGTAAATACTAAGTATTTACTGTTATTTAAGTCCATCCATCCATTCGCTTCCGCTTATCCTTTTCAGGATCGCGGGGGGTGCTGGAGCCTATCCCAGCTGTCATAGGGCGAAAGGCGGGGTACACCCTGGACAGGTCGCCAGTCTGTCGCAGGGCTAACACACAGGGACAGACAACCATTCACACTCACATTCACTCCTAGTGGCAATTTGGATTAATCAATCAACCTATCCCCACAAGCTGCATGTCTTTGGACGGTGGGAGGAAGCCGGAGTATCCGGAGGGAACCCACACTATCACAGGGAGAACATGCAAACTCCACACAGAAAGACCCCGGCCTGATGGTGGAATTGAACTCAGGACCTTCTTGCTGTGCGGCAACAGTGCTAACCACCGTGCCACCGTACTGTGTTATTTAAGTATTTATTTAAAACACGAAAGAACGTGAGACTAACCTTGAATATTAACAAAAGGTGAGCTGTTTAATATGGCTGATTAAAAGGTACAAAAACAAAAAGGCACATGCACACTGGGGAGAAACTACATAGAAATAAACTGGCAAAATTGAATGCTGAACACAAAAATCAAAGAACGAAACCTTGAATGTGGAAAATCCTGACAACAGGAAAACATGAAAAGGAACAACAGACGACCTGACAAAAACTGAATGAGAAAACACAAACTAAATGCACACAGGAGGATAATGAGGGGATGGGGAACAGGTGGGAACAGAGCTGGGACAAATCAGACCTAACGAAACAGGGCGAAGCAAAACTAGACACACTGCACATAGGATAAGGACTTTCACAATAAAAGAGGAATCAGAATGGAAAGCAGACATGACAACAGGAACTGGATAACATAAGACACGCAGCCTGAAACACATAAAGGGTGAGGGAACCCTAAATACAGGGGTAGAAAACAAAAGGGGAATCTAATGAACAAATTAACTTAGCTAGCCTTAAGAACTTAAAAATAAACATCAACATCCAAATAAACTAAAACTTAAAACGCTGGGTCAACAGACCCAGTAAGTGACAATGAGAGCTCGTCGTTACAGGGGGCTGTGGTGACAAGGCTAGGATCTGCCAGCAGCGGCTACGCCTGCTGTGCCAGAGCAAACCGAGCCCAGATGCCCAGGGTCTGAGGGCCCCCCACCCCCCGGAAAGGGCCCGACTGAGCCACGGGCACCAGGCCCCACCAAGCAGCCACCAGAAGTGAGGCGGTACATACCTGAACGCCAAGCCCCAGACACCGAGAACTACCAATGCACTGATGGCTGAGGGGCATCAGCCACCGGCAGGGAGTGTGGTGGGGGGGAAATAACCTCCCAAACCTGTGGAGGTATTCCCAGAGAGATGGAGTCTAAGACCCATTCGGATCGGGGCAAACAGTAGCAGCACCACCAAGCCCCACAGAGCCCGAGGCGGCCCCCCCAACCCCACCACAGAGGAAACTGCACCCACCCCGTTATCCAATCATCTCCCAGACTACATGAGACAACAGACACCCAGGTTGAGTTCATTCTCCACCTCTACTATAGCTTTCCCCCACCAGCTGGAGCTCCTGCAAGGATGTGACAACTTCCCCGCCAGTTAAAGAGGACCCCATTTCTGGCGTACAGGACACCAGAGGTCCTGTACGCTGGCCCCGCGTGCACACACCCACAACCCCGACAACACACCAACCAGTAACCAAGCCCCCACAGACCCAAGCCAGAGCCCCAGCGCGGAGGCAGAGCACCCCCAGAACCACATAAGGTGTCATTAACATTTGGGCCATGTATATCAACAATACATAGCTTTTTGTTAAGTATACATCATTTAATGATTAGGAATCTACCCTCTGGATCTATACCAGGTTTAGTTGTTTCTCTCCTTTCTATTCTTTCATGCCACTGATTTTTTACTTCGTTTTCTCTATCCTGATGTTTGGCTGTGTTTACTATTCATAGTCTGACCTTTTAAGAAAATACTTAATAAATAATAACCATAATAACAAGATTTTATGATTTAAATAGCACATGAATTTAAGAAACATAAACAAGACATTTATTAGTTGTAATGATTTTTACCTGCAGCCAGTGGCGTGTCTAGAAAATTTTTGTTGGGGGGGCCAGGTAGGGGCACAGATCTGGAGAAGGGTGGCAGATTTAATTGGCAGATAATGTTTTTAAAAAAAAATTCTACCAACCCTTAACCATAATTCAATAATCCTATAAACCTAATAACCAAATGCACTTTTAACTCTTATTAGAATGAGATTTTAACCACTACGGTGCAAAGTTTTTAGATACTGCGTTGATAAAGTACAAGAGATACAATCAGTGCTTTGTCAGTGTTTACTCAGCATTCAAGGACAGCAATATTTGCATAGTATTTTTACTGACATATACTGCACATATGTTTTGGGCAAAAACATTTTTGAATATTAAAATACGAACATTTGTAGCAAACAATTGACAAATTAGCCATTCCAATGCAAAACTTTCTCTGCCTGTTAAAAAAAGAAGATAATCTTCTCACAAACTGGTGTTTGATTTTGAAACAGGAAAAAAGTGGAGAAACAACTGAAAAGACTAATATTTGAATAAAACCTGAAAGCAAGTAAATACTTTCTATGCTGCCTTATGGTAAACTTTGGTAATATTGATAAAGAACAACACTGGCTGATGATGAAATACAGTCAGCTGGCATGGTGACACTGCCAGTATAACCTGCAGGGCTGGACTGGGACAGAAAATCGGGCATTTTGACTACAGACCGACCCACCAGGTATTAAAGCCATAAAGCCTTTGAATGAAAACAAACCCTGTTGTGACAGTGATGTACAGTCTTTTTGGTATATGTATGATTTCTATACATTTTACGTCAGATAAAAACTTTGGTTGTAAGATTTAGATAATTATTTAATAAAAGCTAGATATTTTAAATGAGAATAGGAAAGAAAAGTATTTCTTTGTGCCTTTCCCTGTTAATGCCCTACCTGGCCCCCTGGCAAAACTTTGCTAGACCCGCCCCTGCACAGTTACCAGCTGTCAGCTACATAAAAAAGGATCCTGGTGGGTGGTCTTCACGTTTCCCTCTCACCAGATATCCAAACCAACATCATGACCAGCAGCTTTACAGCTGTGGCTCCAGCAAACATCAGCTGATACTAGAAATTAATATTAAATAAATTCTAACAACAGCTGATCAAGCTTAAACGTGCTGCTGTTGTTTAGCGCGACATCTGCTGGTTTCGTCTTTCTGGCGCAAAGTGGGCGATAAACAAACAAGAGAGAAAAGCCGATCAGCTGATCATCGATCAGTTTCATGATTGAAGTAGCAACAGGAGAGGGAGGATGAGAGAAGAGGCAGCTGTGCAGCGTAAAGACAGAATAAATCCAGCTTTGTGTCTTTTTCCATTCTAGCTGAAGTTCGGGACAAACTGCGTCTCTTCTCAGCTCAATACGAAACGTGTAATATTTTCTCTGAATGAGGGACCATTCCATTTTTTTAAGGAGCCGTTGGCAACTCTACTAACCTTATGAATAAAATAAAGTTCACTATCAGTAACATCATAGCAACCGAACAGCTGTATAAAAACTCCATCAAGCTGGCTAGAACGCAGTATGAGTTATTGCAACTGACAGTAAAAAGTCAGCACAACGAAAATAAACTCCACCTAAACTTAGTTCATATCTGACCCAGATAGACTGCAGGTCATAACTTCTTACCTGAAGTTCAGTTCACCTGACACTCGGACTGGCGGCTGCCTCGGGGCTCTCCTCCTGCCTCCCCTTCCCTCATCCACCTGCTGCCTCTGTGGAAGCCCCGCCATAGCCACCACCAAACAACGGAGTTATTTCTACACATCGACCTGCATCTGGCCAATCCACCACCTCTCATTGTTCATGCCCTTACAAAAATAAATAAAAAATAAGTCAAATAAGCCCGATGGCCAGTCCAGCTATGTTAACCTGCAACCAAATCTGCAGCTCCATACAGCAATGTTACGACTTAGATTATATCTTATAACTCATAACTCTTATGTTAGCTGCCCTCAGTAGCATACTGTCTGAAATATTCCACAGCTGCAATAATTCTTTAAGTGTTATTTTTTCCTTGGTATTCTAATTTCGCCGAAGTTTACTAAACTCAACAAACTTAATATTACTTACCGGGACATTTATTCTGTCCTCATTTTCTTTCACCGAAAAATTGTTTCCTGCAGTGACGTCTTTCGTGCTTGGCTCTCCTACCTTTGCTAACGTGATGCACATAGCGCAGAAGCCGATGCTGCATTCACTTACACTCGGATATCTGAGCGTCACCGTGAAAACATAATCGGACATTTGATATTTGATTGAATTTTATTGTTTTGCCTTTGGGGTGGCACCTGGGGTGGCCAGTCTGGTTGGGGGGGTGGCCTGTGCCCCCCCAGGCCACCCCGCTGGACACGCCATTGCCTGCAGCAGTTTGACATCAGTTTTGCATCTATTGCCATTTGAGTCCTGCACAAAAAGGTGGAGCATGATTAATCTGAATGATTTTTATGTCATCGTTAATGTAACAGCAGCAGTATCTGTAGGACTGTACTGCCTGCACTGATGCTCGCTTTATGTGTTTTCTTGTGCAGAGAGTGATGCAGCTGCAGTCGACTCAGCAGTGAGAACAAAAGATGTCACTCATGGAGAAATCGACATCAAAGAGAAGCAAGAAGAGGCAAAAATGTACAGCTGCTCTTCTTTGTCTCCATCATGGTTCAAGATGACTTTTAATAGGGGTGTGTGAGCAGTCTTCTATATTTTATTGAGATTGTACGGTGGCCCTGAGAGGCCAAACGGACCATAAGATTGTGATTTTTTTATATCTTGTGGTTAAACTGTGTTAAAAAAGAAAAAAGAAAAACAACTGTATCTGCAGATGTTATGTGATCTGAAACGTTTCATATATTATCCATCTTACCATCCATTTTTATTCCATTTGTGCAATTCAGGGTCATGTGGGTGGCCCGAGGCCTAAAACAGAGAGACAGAAAACCATTCGCACTCGCATTTACACCCTCCTTTTACAATCATCATTTAACCCACTAACTGTATGTCTTTGGATTGGGGGAAGAAGCCAGACTACCTGAAGGGAACTCAAAAATATGGCAGTGGGCTCTGGCTATACACAATACACAAAACCCCACCTCACCAAATAACAGTTAAATGTTTATAGGCACTTATATTTCACAGCAGTTTCTCTAACTTTTTAAGGAGCCAGCTAAAAGGAGCTGGAGTGGGCCTTCCCCTTATCCTAGTCTTTAGTCTTGCAATAAATGCAATAATGTGAGCTCACTTGCTGGAACGTGTTAGGAGTCTGTCTGCAGCATTTTGGGTTGCTTGGAGGTGTGAAAGCCAGTAAACAGGTCAGTAATCTTTGAACGATGACACAAATGCACTCACAAGTTTGTCTAGTTTGGATGAGGAGACTACAGTTCTCGGTTAAGAAATATTCCTTAAATTAAGAAAACTGTTTAATCGGTTTATGCTATCATAAACAGGAGTCATGTACATGCACAACTGTCCTTCTGTTTCACTGTGAAATAAAATGATTATCATGATCAAATGAAACTGTTCTTTCTACACACTTAAAGGTTTTTCTTTGTTTATCACACACGGGACACATGCTTGGCCCACCTTTATGTACAATATGATGGATTTACTTATACTGGTAAAAGTGTTTCCAAGAAAACTGATGACAGATTCCTCAGAACCACATCTGTGTATGCTAAAGTAATGGATGGTAGCTGGTATGGCTTTAACTATAAGCACATGTGTGAGGCCTGGGCAGTGGACTCAGAGATGAAACTTGGTTTTGTTGCTTTTGATTTTTTTTCTGTACCCATTACTCTTTCTCTTCCATGGATTTTTCTTGTAACAAATGTAGCAACACCAAAAATGACCACGGGTATGCCATGTGGACACATTAAGGTGTTTGTGGGTGGGAGTTTACTTGTGTGTGTGTGTGTGTGTGTGTGTGTGTGTGTGTGTGTGTGTGTGTGTGTACACACACACACACACACACACACACACACACACACACACACACACACACACACACACAAACATCAGCAATGTTCCTCTGATGATCAAGAGGGACTGTAGAAGCCATTCTTGGGTTAATACCTTATGTGGTCGCTAGAGGTCACCTTTTTCTGTTTTGTTCATGTAAAGGTATTTAAGGTAGACGCACATAATCGGCGTCAGGTGTGTCATTAATTGTAAGAAGGCAAACAGTTTGTGACCGTTGCGCTGTTATGTTAAGATGATATGGGAATAAAGACCAAAAGGGACAAGATAAGTACTGCTGGAGTTATTGGACTTTTTACCTAATTCATCCATACCAGTGACATCGCGTCACCCCCGTTAACGACCACCTCAGTGGCTTCAAGCATAGGCTTAGCCTCTACAGGGACATTGCTGCCATCTACTGACACTAAATTGCACCAACAAGCTCTCCAACACTGAAAGATAATCTGAAAGCATCTGGTACTTTCAGACCACATAGTACAAACTTACTTTTTATACTTATTTTTATAAATAAATTATTTATAAAAATAAATAAAATACTTATATCTCCACAAGTTAAAACACAAGTATTATCCAATCCAATGAAGTGCATTACAGTAATCCAGCCGAGTGCTAACAAAGGCGGGGATAACTGTCTCAAAGTGCTGCCGTGAAAGAATTGGCTTTATTTTAGCCAGCTGCCTGAGCTGAAAGAAGCTTGAGTTTACCACTATCTTAATCTGACTGTGAAGTTACTGATCACAGTCCATTTGACGCCCAGGTTTGTGACAGTTGGCTTATTATAATGGGCCAAGGAATCTAAATACACATTGGGGGTTTTTTGTCGCTGAATTTTAAAAAGTTAAAAGACATCCAAACCTTAATGTCATCAAGACACTGAAGTAAAGGCTGTGTGTTTTTTCTTTAGAGGGACATAAATCTGACAATCACCAGCACAGAAGTGAAATGCAATGCAGTGTTTTCTCAGTATAGAACCAAGAGGGAGCAGATACAAAGAAAAGAGAAGGGGGGCCGAGAACTGAGCCCTGTGGGGCACCACACAAGAGACGAGTGGAGGACGACACATGGTCACAGAGACTAACACAAAAAGTTTGCCTGGCAAAGTAGGACCTGAACCAATGCGGTGGTAGAAAAGTCAGTGTAAGCATCAACTACATTACCCAGCAGCCTCTGTGGGATTCATGGGACCCCTGAGATAGCCTGACTTGTTCCTGGGCTGATGAGAGAGGAGAAGAGAGCTGCTGGGAAGAAAAACGAATAGCCCATCCCGTGGTTGTTGTGAATGGTGTGTGAGTTAACATTCCATGATTAAGATGCTCTACTCTATTACTTGTGCGCATTGGTTTTATCTACCTTTGGCATATGTGCTAGTTAATGATAGCTATGGTGGCTCAGTTATTTGATAGTTTCTGGCCTTGTTCCAGCTTTATTTGTTCCCTTTACCAATTCACATAACTTTGTGTGCTGTAATATTATTGTATTACGTAGTCGTTAACTAGAGGGCTGACTGCTAACTGCCTCAATATGAATATTTGTCCCTTGTATTGGAGTGCCATCTTGTGGCTCAATTTAGGTAGTGCTTTAATAAATGTATACACTGTCAAACTGATGCTCAACCGTAGCATAGTTGTTGTAGAGAAATTCATGGCTAGCTCTCTTACCCTTTAATCTGTATTCATGTTCCAATGCTTTTCCTGTTCTTGATCGCAGAAACCACCCCGCATCACCCCTCTACATCCTCCCACACTATGCCATATCTCCTTGTACCACCAATCTGAATGCAAATAAATTCCACCTGTTACAATCTACTCCCTGGATGTCAGCTTCTCCTTCTGACCGAGGATAACTATTACAGCACAACCCAGCATTAAACTGATCTGCGCCCTTCTATACGCCAGTGCTGTGCCCCTAATGCCCACCCATTGCTCAAAACAAGTGAGTGAAATGGCATGATGCACTGTATCAAACACATCTGTCAAATCTAAAGACACAAGAACAACACAGTCCTCAGAGTCAGTATGTAATTAAAAACTTTTAAAAGGGCTGATTCAGTGCTATGAAATTGTTTAAACGGACTGGAACCTCTAAAACATTTAAGTTTTTCCAGGAATGTCGTTAATTGGCTGTGAACCATCTTTTCAAGAAATTTGGAAAGAAAAGGTAGTTTGGAGATAGGCCTGCAATTTGCAAGAATTGTAGGATCAAGAGCAGGTTTTTTAACCATGGGTTTAACCATGGGTTTACAGCATGTTTAAAATCTGTAGGAACTACACCTGACATGAAACTGTGTTTTACCAGCTCACGAACTGTCATGGTCCTGGGTGTTTTCCAGTGTTTTATGTTTAAGTTCTATGTCCTGATCATTGGTTATTCATGGGTTTCATGGGACAGACCGGCGACCTGTCCAGGGTGTACCCTGTCTCTCACCCTATGACAGCTAGGATAGGCTCCAGCACCCCCCGCGACCTTGAAAATGATAAGCAGAAGTGAATGGATGGATGGATGAAGGCAACAGGCAGAGTGTTACAAGCATAGCCCTAAAGAATGTAGCCTCATAGGCAGTGTAGTCCGTGCTGACATACCCGTTATGTGTCTGTGAGTGCGAGGAGGGAGAAAAAGGAGAGCCAAAAAGTACGAGTTGTCACCGAGCAAAAACCGGAGCATGTAAATATAATAATAACCACTGCAGCCAAGAAGAGTGCCTGACGAGCCCAGTTGTAAGTAAGCTATTAAGACTCGACTGTACGCTGTGTTCGTGTTTTCCTCCGAAACAATAAGTCCCGTTGGAGCAGCCTTTCAACGCCTCTCTCTGTCTCTCGCTAGAAAAGTTGACCCACACAACAAAGTAAAGCTATTTTTCGGCTACCAGCCCGACGTATTAGCCAGAGGTCCCTTTACTACGGTTCAGAGCCGCGGACCTGTTTTATATACGCGCCAAATAGTTTTCTATACAAGATCACTGCAACAAGTGCAGCTTTACCTAATGTCCACCCTACTGTTACTCATTTTATATTAAGATTTAAACATCTAGTTGGTGTTGGTATCATGAGTAGCCTTCAGTAAAAGTAATAAATCACACAGCAATAGTACATTCATGTAGTTGTAAAAAGCATGATAATATATTAAGTAATCCAAAGTATTCAGAATACGTTACAAAATACATTTTGGGGCATGTAATCTGTAATCTGTAGTGGAATACATTTTAAAAGTAACCTTCCCAACACTGACTCTCCTTCAATAAAAGCTCACTCACATGTCAGCCTGTGCCTGCACTTTGGGTCTTTATCTCACCTCCACACAGCCTTCGACAAACATTGTGCTGTAAAAACTTTTGTTTCTTCATTATCAGTTATCAGTTCATTGTTCTCTTGTAAGGTCTGTGACTGTAGTGTAGACATTGTCTTCATTAATCTGAGGAAAGGGTGTCTCTGAATTATCTGAATGTATTTTGTCAACTTGTAACTAGTTTTTATTGTAAAGAAATGTCATGAACTATGTTCTGATACTTTATGTGTTGTGTTTCTTATTTAATGCACTTTATTAAATAAAGTTGTCACAGTAACAGAGTTGTGTGTTATCAGCAGCAGTGGGTGTTATAGTTATGGACATAATTTAGAGGAGAGTTCAGTTTTGCCTCTGTACACCACCACAACATATTTGACAATACAATCAAAATGTGACTGACGTGCAAACTTCCAGCTTTAATTTAATGGTTTAACAGCTGCATGGCATTTATTGGTTATGAATTGGAGCAATTTTTAGAGGCTCAAAGGTAATTAGACAAAGTTACATTGTTTTAAATAGAAGCACAGGTTTTACTTGGCCTGAAGTCCTAAAGTCCTGAACAATGAGTACCTGAAGTCTATCACCCATGCACATCACCAGATGCTGTTTCCATCCTTGACAAACTTTGTCAGGCATTTACTGTGTTGATTTGCTCTTTGTGACTTTCTCTGTCTTCAGTTTTGTATCGACTAACTGAAAAGTGCTGCTCATTCCTGTGCAATATCCCATCTGCCCTCCCGTCATATTTCTTTTCAAGATTTTCTCATTTAATCACTGGTGTACATATATTTATATTTGTAGATACTTTTATATTTAGTCATCTTTTCTTTTTTACCATGTCTCTCTAATATTTTGCTCCTTACTATTTTTCTATTTTTTTATTATTTTATTTTATTTTATTATATTTTATTATATTTTCTCCTACTGTACTATGCTGCTGAGTGACTGCTGCTCGTCAAACACATTTCATTGCAATGTTGACCCTGTGCTAACTTGCATATGACAAATAAAACTGAAAACTGAAAAAAACTGAAACTGAAAAGTGGCTCTTTTGGGCTGAGATCAACTGACTGACTTGGTCATTGAAGAATATCCCATTTCTTTGCCTTGGGAAAGGCCTGGTTTACTTTTGCAGGATGCTTTTCTTTTTTTCCAGAGTATATTCCTGTACACTTCAGTCCTCCTATGTATGTGCTGTGCTGCCAGCATTCAGTTCACAGCATACAGCACTTTCAGATCACACAGTGCAAAACAGGTTTTTATATTTAAAAAAATATATATATTTGAAATTATAATTATCTCAAACAATAAGATGTGTTTTAATGCAATTATTGTTAATCTTTTTTTATGTAGTGTTAGAGCATTGCAGTAATGAGGCCATAGAAGATTGGAGCCTGTGTCCTGAGTGTTTTCTGGTGTAATGGGGTAAACTCTCCTGCTGGGGGAGTGCTCTTAATGTCATTAACTGTACTTGTCGGTTGTTCTAATGTTGTGGCATGTATCCACCTGTTTAGTGAACAAAAATGATATTAGGCCAAATATTTTCTTTTACACAAACATCAGTTATTTTTCCCTATAATGTCACATTAAATGATATACATCTTTAACTTTTAATGTTAACCCTTTAAATATACTGGTACTTTTTGTGCCCCCGGTTCACACTGATGAGCCACCGTGTGGTATCTGTTACTCTCACATTTATATTCATATCAGTCTCAAACCACAGCCATGGCTAATATAGCTTCACCTGCAACTCACAACAGCTCATTTCTGTCCCCACATAAGGCTGAGACACTCAGAGGTAGGCACGCAAACATATATAAAGAAATGAACACTCAAATGAACATGCTATTAAAGCGCACACCAGCATTAGAAGTACAGATATTTCCATGCTTGGTCCCAAGTGAACATCAGAATGACCGGCTGGTCTGAGTATTTCAGAAACTTACTGGAATTTCTCCACAAAACCATCTCTACGGTTTACAGAGAATTGTCTGAAAAGTGATGATGAGAGAGGTCAGACTGCTTCAAGCTAATAGTAAGGGAACATAAATAGCCACTCATTACAGCCAAGGTATGCAGAAGAGCACAGTATGCACAGCACAAAGGACGTAATAACGGCTAAGAACAGGAAACTGAGGTCACAATTCACACAGGCTCACCAACATCAGAGAAGATTGTAAAAACATAGTCTAGTCTAATGCTTCAGCATTTAGATGGTGGGGTCAAAACTGGTGTAAAACAGCATGAATGCAGACTGCAAACATGATTATGGGCACAGACCAGTTTCTAAAAAGGAGGCTCATATGTTTTGAGCAACTAAAGATATATATGTGGGAAAAACTGTCACTTGGTCTCCACAGTTCTCAGTTTGTGCAGTGCTTCAAATTCAAAACGAGTCAATGTTTTTCAAAAAGCAAAAACATTCTAAACATTGGAGATTCTGCTGTTTTACTATTTTCTGTTCAACAACATTTTTGATTTTCTAGCTTAATATACTTGTTACACACATCTTACATATAGACAAAAAAAAAAAAAGCATATGGGGAGGAGGCCAGGGTTTGCTCTGTGACAAAAAGAGAAAACAGGCCACATCAGTCAAGAGGACAATGGACGACGCGTCTCTACTATTTCTGCTCTGTAAGTGAAGAATATCTTTCTTTTAAATGTTGAATTTTTACTGTCTGCTCTGTTAATAAACAATAATGGAGGAGAAGAAAAAAGGCTGAATGGACTGAGCAGCAGGTTAAAGGGGAAATTTTACCCTGTGAACCAGTGAACTTGACAGAGTTTAGTTAGTTATTATATCAGCTTAACTTTAAAGTGGACACACGACTTCATGCTCAGAGTTACAATGTTTCCCATTTCTAATTATAATCAGACTAACTATTAATAAAAAAGCATTTTTTGACTGTGGAGTATTCAGAGAGGACGTGTAACACATGTAGCACATTTCCGTGACTGCACAATAATGTGAGTGGACCCGAGATCTATGAATAAAGCTAAAATTTCCTTTCAAAAAAGAGTTATTATCATCTCTGCCTTGTTTTTTTCCAGTTCTAGCTTTTGAAAATGAGCTAAATAAACCTCAGTTCTCTATTATTTTAAATACTAACCTAAGTGTCATTTATCTTTAGTTATGGCTTCAATGCTTTACTGGACAACAAACCAAGGTCAGTGATTTCTTTTAAATATTTCAAATATTTGTTTCTTGGCTTAATCTAACATCTTTAAGGTGGAAGCCCTAACCACAGAAAAAATAGTATAATTATTACTTTGCTAAACAATTAAATATTTAATTTTAACCCTCACAGCTCGTCTGACTGTGAGTCCCAGCAGCTCTCAGGCCTTTGAAGGAGACTTTGTGTCTCTGAGCTGTGAGGAGGACGACAGCTCTGCTGGATGGACTCTGAGGAGAAACACAAGCATAGACACCAGAGCTGAGTGTGAGGAGTGGGGAGTAGCAGATGGTTCTTCATGTAACATCAGCTACATCGACCCGCTGGACAGTGGAGTTTACTGGTGTGAGTCCAGAGAGGGTCCCATCAGCAACATGGTTAACCTGACAGTCACTGGTAAGCTGAGTGTGTGGAGTTAGTGTTGATGAAGCTGTGTGTAAATGGATGAAATGCTGTAGTTTGTCTCTGTGTTGAGGTGGATCAGTGATCCTGCAGAGTCCTGTCCTCCCTGTGATGGAGGGAGATGACGTCACTCTGCTCTGTAAAACAAAGACCACTCCCTCCAACCTCACAGCTATTTTCTTCAAAGATGGCGTCTTCACTGGGAAAGACTCTACAGGTCACATGACCATCCAGCATGTTTCCAGGTCTGATGAAGGCCTCTACAAGTGTGACATCAGCGGTCATGGAGAGTCTCCATCCAGCTGGATCACTGTCACAGGTGACACACTCACCTGTCTGTGTTTCTGCAGGTTTCAACATTCACAATGTGATGACAACTTAATGACTGTGTTTGCTTTATTTTAGACAAACACACCACCACACCTCCACCTACATCCACACCTCCACCTGCCTCTTCTGCTGGTTCCTCTCCACTTGTCCCCGTGTTGCTGACAGCTGGAACAGTCTGTGTTGTGTTACTAGTGATGTTACTGGTTGTTTTGGTGGAACGACATGTTGAAAGCAAACTTAAAGGTGAGACTTTCACTCTTTATGTGTTCCATGAATGTTTTACGTTAGTATGTTTTTCAATTTTAAACAATATCCAAAGGAAAGCTGAAGCTTGGTTAAAAGCAGCTCTGTGGAGTTTTCTTTATTATAAATATCCTGGAGGCTGTCCCAGGTAGGTGAGGTACATTCTGGACAGGCCACAGAGACAGATAACCATTCACAGTTAATCATCAGTTAGCCTAACTCTATTAATGCTTGTTTTTGAAGAGGGACCTGGAGAGTATAAAAGAGAGAGAACATGCTAATTCCACACAAAAGGTGGATTTGAATATAGGGCCTTCTTACTGTAAGGCAACAGTGCTAACCACCATGTCATATACTGCCCATAAGGTGCTCTTTAAATCAAATCGTAATTTAAGGTATCAAACATATTGTTACGTGTATGTGTTGTTGGTTTGTTTGTTTCTTAATGTGTGTATGCAAATTCACCTGTGCAGGGGCTCGGCTGTGATTGGTGGACCTAAGGAACGGCCTGATGTAACTGGTTCCTGCTGTGGACGTGAACTATAAACGGACGACTGAAGCGCTGCGGTGTGGGGTTTGGCAGACTTCCCATGCACTTCCCTCAGGTCCAGACGGAGCAGCCGCAGCCGCAGCCGCATCCGCATCCGCAGCCATAGCTACTTAGTTAAAGTCAGACATGTGTGTGAAGTGCGGAGCAAGTAGGGGTGAGCTGCCGATTATTTTGGGTAGCCTTCTTTTCTCCTGTGTTCTTAGACCAGGGAGGTCAGACTGTGTTATTTGTGTCATTTCTTTGTTTTCTTTTCCCTGAACAGGTCAGAGGGGAACTGAAGCCTAGGTTGAGTTTTGTTTGTTGTGTTGGCCTTAGCTCACCCTGAAATCATACACTTCCACTACTGTGAGTGTCATTGTTGTGAATAAATTGTTGTTAAAAGTCCGATGCTGTGGCTGTGTCTGTTTGGGCGTGGGAAGTCGCGGGACACTCCGCTCTTGTTACGGTCATTTCGAGTCGGGTCGTAACACATATAATTTGTGTCTTTTGTACTATTAAATATAGACATTCAGACAAAATGAGAACAAAGGTCATGGGCTTTAATGTGCAGATATCAAATGTTCTGATAGTTATTTTTCTTTTGGCTCAGGAGGAGATGAAGGCCTGCATTAGGAAGTAACAAACTGCAAAGCATTCTGGTTGTTCTTCTGAGTGGCAGTAACCATCACAGACCTGCTTTCATGGTTACAAACTAAAACGTGGTGCGGCTTAAAACAGTTCACAGTGTTGAGTTCTTCCTCCCACAGTCTAGACATGATAGGTGTTAACTAGTGATTTCAAATTAGATGTAGGCGTGTAAGATTGCTAAGTTGTCTTTCTTAGCCCTGTGATGTACTGGAAACCTGTCTGATGTGCAGCCCGCCTTTCATACTATCCCAGCAGGGAGAAGCTCCAGCCCTCCTGCTTCCTGATCAGTGGTTAAGAGAATGTATAGATAATTTTAGTGATACATATTTTAAAAGCTTAGTCAAAGCCTACAATCATACTGTAGATCACATGCTGGTTGCTCTGTGTTTGTAGAAGTCTGTTAATGGTGAGTTGTTGTTCCTTGTGTGCTAAACATTTAATTTCAAACAGGGCGCAGTAATGAATTAGACTAACTATTCACTTTAGTTAAAGTTGTTCAGTTACCCAAAGAGTTGGGATGATGTGTAAGACATGAATAAATCTAAAATGCAATGGTCTGGACACTCAAACACACGGTGCTCTGAGAGGGTAAAAGATGACAAGATGATGGAACTCTACTGGAAACAGTCGATCATATTTGTCAAAGCTGAATCCAGGGCAAGCTAAGCTAAAAACGCTAATTTAGCTTATTTAGCGCCAGCTAACAGAAAGAACCTCAAGGCAACAGCTGTTATAATTTGGCGCTGTGAAAATAAAACTGAGAGTGGGGGGGGAAAAATGACATGTTGTGCTTAAATCTAGGATATGGTGGTTTAAAAGAAACCCACAGGACAGGTTTAGTTGTTTCTCTCCTTTCTATTCTTTGGTGCCACTGACTTTTACTACTTTTTACATTTTTCTGTTTTCTGATGTTTGGCTGTGTTTACTGTTCATAGCATGACCTTTTAAGAAAATACTAAATAAATAATAACGACAATAACACGTTTTTATCATTTAAAAAGCGCATAAATTTAAGAAACATAAACAAGACATTTATTAGTTGTAATGATTTTTACCTGCAGTAGTGTGCTGATGTTTGCTGCTGGATCTGATCAGTTTTCCATCATGTCGCATTTGAATCCTGCACAAAATATTGGCACATAATTAATCTGAATGATTTTTATGTCATCGTTAATGTAACAGCAGCAGTATCTATAGGACTGTACTGCCTGCACTGATGCTCACTTTATGTGTTTTCTTATGCAGAGAGTGATGCAGCTGCAGTCGACTCAGCAGTGAGAACAGAAGATGTCACTCATGGAGAAATCAACATCAAAGAGAAACAAGAAGAAGCAACTATAAAATGTACAGCTGCTCTTCTTTGTCTCCATCATGGTTCAGGATGACCTTTTTTTTTCCAAATAGGGGTGTGTGAGCAGACGTCTCTGTGCTCTACAGCTAATTGATATTCTTTTAATATCTTGTTGATAAACTGTCTTAAAAACAAACAAAAAACAGACTGTATCTGCAGGTTTTATGTTATGTTATAACACTTTTCATAAATTTTCCATCTATTTAGCTATTTTTTTCTGCATTAGCAGGTGTGAAAGAGATTATTTATTGAAGCCTATAAAACAGGACAGTAATCTTTGAACACAAATGCACGCACAAGTTTCTCTAGTTTAGAGGAGGAGGCCACAAATCTCAGTTTTGAAATATTCCTTCAGTAAAGAAAACTGTTTAATCGGTTTATGCTACCATAACAAATGCTCACTTACAGGAGTCATGTACATGCACAGCTGTCCTTCTATTTCATTGTGAAATAAAATGATTATCATGATGAAATGAAACTCTTCTTTCTACACACTTAAAGGTTTTTCTTTGATTATCACACATTGGACACATGCTTGGCCCACCTTTATGTACAATATAATGGATTTACTTATACTGGTAAAAGTGTTTCCAAGAAAACTGATGACAGATCAGAGCCACATCTGTGTATGTTAAAGTGCTCACTATTGCTTTAAACTAATGCGCATGTGTGAGGCCTGAGCAGTGGACTAGGAGATGAAACCTTTTTGGCTTTGAGGAGGTTTTACAAAAGAGAAATAGAAAGAAACCCTCCATGGATTTAAAATTCAGTTAGATGTCAGCCCTTGTAGCACATGTAGCAAGACTAAAAGTGACCGCTGGTATGGTGTGTGGAAACATAAAGGTGTTTGTCGGTGGGAGTTTACTTGTATTGTGTTTAAACACACACACAGATCAGCTATGTCCCTCTGATGATCTGATGATCAAGATTAAACCGCAGCCTGGTGCTGCCATCTACTGACACTCAATGGCAACAACAAGCCCTCCAACACTGAAAGATCATGAAAGCATCTGGTACTTTTAGATCACATAGTTAGTACAAACTAACTTTTAATAAAATACTTATATCCCTATTGTTAAAATGTGGTTTACATAAATATTATCACTGACCATAAATGTCATTTTCTGCATACTTTTTAATTGTGATGCTTTACGTAACGATATAACGATGTTACGACCTCATCTGTGTCCCCCACACAAGGTGGAGACACCGAGGGTTAGATAAATGTACATACATTTCTGACTCTAAGAGAATGAATAATTTATTTAATATTTCACTGCTAATTACTGGCCAATCACATTAGGTGGTCATGTATAAGTAGCAACTGCTGTCTGAGCATGTTGCGGTCATCGGTGACCTGACTTCTCTAGCTGTAACATAAGGACATTAAAGAAACTGATGGACATTATGAACAATGCTGGGCATCCTCTGCACACGGCCATAAACAATCAGAAGAGTCTGTTCAGTGACAGGTTGCTTCTCCCCAAGACAAGAACTAACAGACTTAAAAACTCCTTTGTCCCACACGCCATCAAACTGTTTAACTCCTCTCTGGAGGGGAGAGGGAGGGGAGACAGGAGGACAAAGGAGGGGGGAACAACTAAGCTGTAGTGCCTCTTCACCTCACTGTACAATACCTTGTGCAATACTTTTTGTAAATAGTCAACAGTGCAATAGACTCAATACTTGAAATGTGCAATTCACTTGTATTTTTATTTTTTATTCCTATTTATTCTATTTATCCCCTTTGTATATTTTATTTATATTTGTCTCTGTATTTATATATGTGTGTGTGTGTGTGTGTGTGTGTGTGTGTATATATATATATATATATATAACAATTCTGTAACTGTAACTTCGGTCGTTGCTGTGCTTTTTGGAAGTCGAATTTCCCAGAGGAACCCACCCGAGGGATTAATAAAGTTCTATCTTATCTTATCTTATCTTATCTTATCTTATCTTAACATAAGCCTCCCCTCCGTCCATAAGGTTGTAGCTGCAGAAGCCTCCTATTGCTGCTTGTCTGAGCTACAAAAAGTGTTGCTGCTTTTTCTTTATTCTTCGATGGAGGAAGCATCTCTACTACGTCTAATCTGTAAGCAGTAAATTTCTTTGTTTTAAATGTTGAATGTTTACAGTTTGCTAATAAGTGATGCAGGCACGTGCAGGGGGGGGGGGCTAGAGGGGCTTGAGCACCCGCCCCTTTCCTGATGGGTGCCCAAAGTGCCCTTTTGTTGAGGCAACTTTTTTAAAAAAAAAAATTATTATTATTATTATTTTAATGTGTGCGTGCGTGCGGAGTCCTGTCTGTGCCCCTCAACAATAATATTTAACTATTAATCACAGTTTTGCTAAATAAAAGGATCTGGCTTGCATCAGTCACATGATCACATTTAACCAATGATCGCCCTTGACGGCAGAACGCGCTGGTTACGAGCCGGGAACGAGCTCACAAAGAGCACGCGCATTCGTTGCGGTCCGGAGCTGTAGGAGAAACACAAGTTAACTCAGAGACACAGACTGATGCGACAAAACCAGTAAGTAGGTGTACAGCGTACACTGTAGTGTGTAGCACACAGGAGTATTAGCTTATTACGTACACGTTGGTAAGCTGTCTTGTTGCAACTGATGAACTGAAACAAACGAGCGTGCTGTGTGTGCAACAGCGCGACAAACATTATCTGTCCTTTTATTAACTGCACAAGTAGTGCTGGTGATAGCTGCTGGCTACCTGGGTAAGGCTGTCATGGGTCTGTAGCTCTGTCACCGTTTTAGGGAACATATTTAGTTTTAAAGTAAGTTACAGGGCTTTTCCTGCCTTTCTGGAGGGATTATATTTCACTAAAAAACGATCTAATATGCATGTCCACATAATTATGCATTATAATAATATTTTAAAAAACACACGCTGTATTTTAAAGAACATACATTAAGAAGCAGATTATATTAGATTTATATTTTAAATAAGACAAAAGTTGGATTTTACAGCAGTAAAATGATTGGATCTCTACAGTTTAAAGATGTAATAAGCTTTGCCCTGCACAGAGTGGATAGTGAAACAAATGGAATCATCATAAATACATTATTTCATATTTATTACTCCCCCCTCCTCATTGCTTTATTATTGTAGCTCTAGTAATAAATAATAATGTAAGGATTCTGGATCAGCACCATGATGCCCATAGTATATACAGTATTCTGAAGAAGGTCTAAAATGTCTCTGTGTGCGCGTGCATGTGTGTGTTTTATTTAGATGGATTTTTAAAAAAAATATTACTCATGATATAACATTGTCCAGACATGCCTGGTAAGGACATGAGGAGGAAACAGCAGGAGCTGTGTGAGGCTACTAAAGGCAGGGCTATAACATTTTTCTGTCATCATTTAGATTAAGTGCTGGAGTTGTTAGGTGTGGATAATTAGATTATAGTTTATTGCAATAGCAAGTTGTGCCTTGTTCTCAGATAGACAGCAAGTGGAGAGTGATATATGAAATGATGGGATGGAAGGAAGAAGAGAAGCAAAGAGTGATTCACAGGCAGAGCCTAAATTATTTCTCACAGTTTTTTGTTGCCTTATGGTTCCAAGCGCTGTCACCAATCTTTGCATTTAGTTATTATCTCATGACACTTGTTTAATCAGCTACCATCTCTCCTAATGTCTACAGTCTCAGATCAACACAGCCCTGCCCTCCAGCACTATCAGCAGCAGGAGCAGCAGAAACCCCTCAACAGCAACATTGTACTGTGGCTGTAGCTCAGGTGGCAGAGCAGGTCAGTCACTAATCAGAAGGTCGGTGGTTCGATCCCAGGCTGCCTCCTGGCTGCATGCCAAATATCCTTGGGCAAGATACTAACCCCATGTTTGCCTACTGGTGGTGGTCAGAGGGCCCGGTGGCGCCAGTGTCCGGCAGCCTCGCCTCTGTCAGTGCGCCCCAGGGTGGCTGTGGCTACAATGTAGCTTGCTATTGCCTGTGGGTGAATGACTGAATGTAGTGGAAAGCGCTTTGGGGTCCTTAAGGACTAGAAAAGCGCTAAAAGCGTAAAACATCGGCGATGTTTGCTTTGCCTTGTTGCTCATATTAGATTCTTGATGAATGTGTGTTGTTGTTATTCAGCCTGGTTCAATGTGCCCCTTTTTAACTTTGAGCACCCGCCCCTTTAAACCTCTCTGCACGGCCCTGAAGTGATGTAGACACGAACAAGATGTCAGGCTCCCGGCTGCTTTCTATAAAGATGGCTCCCTCATCAGGAAGCAGCCTACAGGTCACATGACCATCCAGCATGTTTCCAGGTCTGATGAAGGCCTCTACAAGTGTGACATCAGCGGTCATGGAGAGTCTCCATCCAGCTGGATCACTGTCACAGGTGACACACTCACCTGTCTGTGTTTCTGCAGGTTTCAACATTCACAATGTGACGACAACTTAATGACTGTGTTTGCTTTATTTTAGGGGAAGACACCACCACACCTCCACCTACATCCACACCTCCACCTACATCTTCTGCTGTTCATCTCGTCTCCCTGTGTTGCTGACAGCTCAATCAGCCTGTGTTGTAGTTGTACTGGAGTTACTGGTTCTTTTGCTGGAATGAAACATTCAAAGGAAACTCAAAGGTGAGACTCACACTCCTAGGTTTTTCTTTCAGGCTTCTTTCAATGAGCAGAGTTTCTATTCGATATGTTTGTGGTGGATCATAAATTTGATTAGTTTTTGAGTTGCACATCTCTGTTCCTTATATTTCATGTCATGCTTTTATTATTGCTTTATTTGTTGTTTTGACTGTTGTGCTCTATAGATTATGCAGTGGGAAGGTAGAGGAAGATAAGCAGTGAAAGTTTTGCCTGGGTTGATTGTGCGTCAATCCATTGGTAATGCCTCGGGGCTCCAGTAGGTGGATTCGCGCGTCTTCTCCTTCACTCAATACAGACGAGTGAGAGCTGCGTGTTCGTGCCATTCTTTCACTTCTCCTCACTATTTCCCCTGTTTAAGGGCACAGCATGTTTGAGTGTTTATGTTAGTACCTTTATCAGTTTTAAGGAATATTCAAAACAAAGATAAATGCACATTTATGAAGAGTAACTATTCTGATCACAGTCTGTCCTGATTGACCACTTTATTACACATTTTGCATTGGTTGTTAATGCAAGTATTTAATGAGCCAATCACATCGCAGCAGCTCAGTGCTGTGAGACATGTAGCAGTTTCACAATGTTTGAATCTATATTTCACACACATGTGGAGAAAAAACAAACATTTGGGGTCAGAGGGCGGGGCCTACTTTGTGTATCTAACAAAAAAGAAAGAAAAAGGTCACATCAGTCAAGGCGACAATGAAGGAAACAGCTCTGCTCTGTAAGTGGACAATTTCTTTGTTTTTATAGTTCGGAACTTTTACTGTCTACTAATAGCTGATGATGGAGGAGAAGACATAAAGAAGAAGTCAGGCTGGATCCAGGCAGCGGGTTAAAAGGAGTTTTTGCATCTTTCCAGTTGACTTCACTGAATTAGTTATTATGTCAGCTTACGTTAAAAGTGGACACACGAGTTAAAAGTTGTGGTTCTGTTACTTATGCATCCACTACAGAAAACATGAAGTAATCACTAAAAGAACAGCTTTACAGACTTGGTGTTAGAGGTGTGGGAGCAGAAATGCACAGTGTAAACAGACTGATAGGCTGATCTGGTTCACATTTAAAAAGGCAAATATTTCAAAGACAGATTTATATCTGTATGTTTAATTTTACTTAGTAAAATGATGCAAATTAATGGCAGACTTTGTAAGTCGGTCCTCGGTCAATATCGCTTCATGCCGTGATGTGAAAACCTAACAGACTGTGGGTTTACCCTGATCACTCTGATGCCATAAATTGATTTACAGTATTTGTATCTGAGTTTACCTCAAACAACTTTGCTTATCTTGATAAATAGTCTGCAGTCAACATGATTTACCAAGGGATTACATCTAAAATAAAGAAATTACCTATTTTGGAGGTATATTAACTTAACAGGCAGGTCTTTGCACTGTGGAGTACTCAGAGACACACAGCTTTTTTTTTTTTTTTTTTTTTTTTACAAAACTGCTACATTATTTTAGACATGGCAGCTACAAATTAGTCTTTCATTTTTCATATAAAGGAGTGACTAAAGTGGACATGAACTCTTCTCAGTTACATTTGAACTTCCTTTTCTTGGTGGGAGGTACTCTAGTCTAAACTAATACAGGTGTCATTTCTCTTTAGCTCTGACTTCAGTGCTTTTCTGCAAAACAAACCAAGGTAACCAAATGAACCTTTTTTAAAACATTTCTAACAAATCTATGCTTCGAATCTTCTTTGTTCTTGGATGGTTAGGATGGCAGCTCTGACTACATTGAATTTATTTTTAATTTATTTCCCATTTTAGGTTGATTTATATGAGTATAATACACTCAACAAAAATATAAACGCAACACCTTTGTTACTGCTCCCATTCCCCATGGGATGGACGTAGAGACCTAAAATTCATTCCAGATACACAATATAACCATCCCTCCCAAACAGTGGTCACAAATCAGTCCAAATGTGTGGTAGTGGGCACATCTGCCATATTGAGATAATCCATCCCACCTCACAGGTGTGCCACATCAGGATGCTGATCTGACATCATGAGTAGTGCACAGGTGTACCTCAGACTGCCCACAACAAAAGGCCACCCTGGAATGTGCAGTTTTGTCTCACAGCAAAATGCCACAGATGCCACAAGCAATGAGGGAGCGTGCAACTGGCATGCTGACAGCAGGAATGTCAACCAGATCTGTCGCCCGTGCATTGAATGTTCATTTCTCAACCATAAGCCGTCTCCACAGGCGTTTCAGAGAATATGGCAGCACATCCAACCAGCCTCACAACCGCAGACCTCGTGTAACCACACCAGCCCAGGACCTCCACATCCAGCAGGTTCACCTCCAAGATCGTCTGAGACCAGCCACCCAGACAGCTGCTGGAACAATTGGTTTGCACAACCAAACAATTTCTGCAAAAACTGTCAGAAACCGTCTCAGGGACGCTCAACTGCATGCCCGTCGTCCTCATCGGGGTCTTGACCTGACTCCAGCTCGTCGCCGTAACAGACTTGTGTGGGCAAATGCTCACATTCGATGGCGTCTGGCACGTTGGAGAGGTGTGCGCTTCACGGATGGATCATGGTTCACATTGTTCAGGGCAGATGGCAGCTGAGAATGTCCCAGTTCTTGCATGGCCAGCATACTCACCGGACATGTCACCCATTGAGCATGTTCGGGATGTGCTTGACCGGCGTTTACGACAGCGTGTACCAGTTCCCACGAATATCCAACAACCTCGCACAGCCATTGAAGTGGAGTGGACCAACATTCTACAGGCCACAATTGACAATCTGATAGACTCCATGCGACGATGTGTTGCACTGCATGAGGCAAATGGTGGTCACACCAGATACTGACCGGTTCTGGGTCCCCAGACCCCCAATAGCGCAAAAAACTGCACATTCCAGGGTGGCCTTTTGTTGTGGGCAGTCTGAGGTACACCTGTGCACTACTCATGATGTCAGATCAGCATCCTGATGTGGCACACCTGTGAGGTGGGATGGATTATCTCAATATGGCAGATGTGCCCACTACCACACATTTGGACTGATTTGTGACCACTGTTTGGGAGGGATGGTTATATTGTGTATCTGGAATGAATTTTAGGTCTCTACGTCCATCCCATGGGGAATGGGAGCAGTAACAAAGGTGTTGCGTTTATATTTTTGTTGAGTGTATATCATGAGTACCACCTGCAGCCACAGCACCGCCTACATCTACAGAAATAAATAAATACAATTTTATTTATATAGCACTTTCAGACAGAGTCACAAAGTGCTGCACATAAGATAACAAACAATAAAAGGGTAAAACAGACAATATAAAACAGGCAGAAATTTAACCAAAAGCAGTTTTAAAAAGGTGAGTTTTGAGTTGTTTTTTAAAAACAACTACCGAGTCCACAGTTCTTAATGTATGAGGGAGAGAGTTCCACAGTCTCGGGGCCACAGTGGCAAAAGCTCTGTAACCCTTAGTTCTCATCTTAGTCTGTTTTATAGCAAGTAAGCCCTGATCAGATGACCTCAGGGACCTGCAAGGGACATAGGGCTGTAGCAGATCGGAGATGTAGGCTGGTGCCAGTCCATGCAAGGCTCTAAATGTCAAGACCAGGATCTTAAAATGTACTCTAAATTCAACAAGAAGCCAGTGTAGCTGAAATAGCAACAGTGTCACATGTGAATACTTGGAGGATTTTGTCAACAGCCCAGCTGCAGCATTTTGCACAACCTGCAGACGATCCAGAGAACCTTTGCTTAGACACATAAACAGAGTTACAATAGTCCAAGCGTGAGGAAATAAATGCATGTATAGCTATCTCCAGTTCAGGGCGAGATAAAATAGGGCTTAACTTAGCAACATTTCTTAAATGAAAACAAGACCGAACCAGAGATTTCACATGCCCATCCAATGTGAGAGTCGAGTCAAAAGTGACACCTAAATTCCTAATAGAGGATTTTAACATAGAGTGAGAGAGGACCAAGGGCTTTCACTATCTGGGATAAAAATCTGTCCGGAGCACATATGAGGACTTCAGTTTTCCCCTCGTTCAGTTGGAGAAAATTTACAGCCATCCAACGTTTGATGGAATCTAAGCAGTCATTTAAAAGCTGAAGCTTAGATAACTCCTGGGGCTTAAAAGAGATGTACAACTGAATATCATCAGCATAACAGTGATAAGAAATGTCCTCAAAAGAGCCCATTATATGCTGGAGGGGGAGAAGATATATTAAGAACAATAAAGGCCCCAAAACCGAACCCTGAGGGACACCACAAGTAAGGGAGGTAGAGGATGACCTAAAATCGGAGACCACCACAGAAAAAAGATCGGTTATGTAGATATGAGGAGAACCACTTCAAGGCAGTACCCGATACAACAACCTAATGCTTAAGCCTTTCGAGGAGGATGTGGTGGTCAACAGTGTCAGAAGCCGATGTTAGGTCCAACATAAGTAGGACCGAGCATCTTCCTGCATCATTATTCATCAAAATGTCACTTGCATGTTCTCCCCGTGTTTGTGTGGGTTCCCTCCGGGTACTCCGGCTTCCTCCCACCGTCCAAAGACATGCAGCTTGTGGGGATAGGTTAATTGGAAAATCCAAATTGCCACTAGGTGTGAATGTGCGAGTGAATGTGAGTGCGAATGGTTGTCTGTCCCTGTGTGTTGGCCCTGCGACAGACTGGCGACCTGTCCAGGGTGTACCCTGCCTCTTGCCCTATGACAGCTGGGATAGGCTCCAGCACCCCCCACGACCCTGAAAAGGATAAGCGGAAGCGAATGGATGGATGGATGGATGTCACTTGAGACCCTAAGAAGGGCTGTTTCTGTGGAGTGAGCTCTGCGAAAGCAGGACTGAAACTTATCGCAAATGTTATGTTTGTCCAGAGCCGCTATAAGTTGCCTAGCCACAACCTTTTCTAGAAGCTTAGCGATTAACGGTAATTTAGAGATTGGTCTGTAGCTGCTCCAAAGAGAGGGGTCTAGCTGAGGTTTTTTTAAAAGTGGGAGAATAGCAGCATTTTTAAAATAGATCAGAACTATACCAGACGCCAGTGAAGGGTTGATTAGAGTGAGCACATATGGACCAATAACCTGGAAGACATTTTTGAATAATGATGCAGGTACAATGTCAAGTGGACAAGAGGATGCTTTCACTGAATTCACTAGTTTTACCAGCTCAGGTAGTGAAACAGGAGAGAAAGTATCCAAAAGGACAGGGCGTGATGAGGTGGAGATAAACATAACAGGAGCTGAATGAGAAAAATACATCTGCACCTACATCCTCACCTCCACCTGCATCTTCACCTCTACCTGCATCTACACCTCTGTCTGCAGCTACACCTCCACCTGCAGCCACAGCTCCACCTTCAGCCACCTCTACATTGACCTCTCTGGATTGTTACTCTCTTCTCCCCATGGTGGTGACTGCTGCGTCGGTCTGTCTCGTGGTTGTAGTGGTGTTAATGTTTCTTTTGATGGAACAAACCAGTCACAGTCAACTTGAAGGTGAGACTCACACTCAGTTTTTTTTCTCTTTCAGGCTTTCAAAAGCTCACAGAATGACTTCTTGTAGTACAACTAATAAATTAAATTCCTTATTCACCAGCAGGGACCACATCCACAATTAGATCTGATGGTGTTTCTTGAGAGAGAATGGCAGGTGGAATATGTATAAATTTAGCATTCTGGTTGAAGGATTTTAATCTTCTGAGTGGCAGAAATCATCACAGAGCTGTTTTCATGGACGATATATTTTAAAACTAACTTTACTTCCCACATAGAGTTTAGTTGTCTGTCTCTATTTCTGAAGGACTGGAGACATGTCTGGTGTGCAGCCCACCTTTCACACTAGCGTAGCTAACTTGTTTTAGTGATGTATTTTTCAAAACTTAGTCGCAGCCTTTCAATGTAAGTGTTGTTCTTCACATGCTGAACAATGTTTTTCAGCCTGTGTTTAACAGAAACTAGCAGCTCTGTGGTCGTCCAGTTTCCAGTTTCTGCAGCTTTACTGCAGAGCTGTTAAACACACATACTCACTGTTTTCTGCACAAACAATAGATCTAAGAGCAAATGTCTTACTGATCATTAATATTTCATGGAAAAAGACTTTTGGTCTGTCTCAAAGCGTACAGGACGATGGTATTCTGGTCACACAATGCACAGTGCAGGTGGAGAGATGCTGATATTGAGCATGCTCGGTATAGGAGATCACTTTAATCAGCCTCCCTGGGAAAGTCCATTCCAGGGAAAGAAGAGTCAGTTTATTAGTAAAACGTCAGATGCAGGAGGCACAATGTAGACCTTTTTATCCTCTCGAGGATTTTTACATGCACGTGTCAGAGTTTCCTCAACCAGTCTTCATGTGTTTTGTAGACCTGGAGAAGGCATTCAACTGTCTCCCTCAGGGTATTCTGTCAGGGGTGCTTTGGGACTATGAGGTGTTGCTGTGAGCCATTCAGTCCCTGCACACCCACTGCTAGAGCTTAGTCCACATTTCTGATGAGTGTTGGATTCTGAAAGGGCCTTTGCCTTTTGTCACAGATTCTGTTCATAATTTTTGTGGTCAGAACTTGTGGGTAGAGCCAAGTGGCAGAAAAATCCACCCTGATCTGAGCAACAAAAAAATATAACTCTTTATTGCACTTTTGATCAAATAACATGCAAAACAATAGTATATCATAAATTTAAATGAATAAATGAACCATGTGTTTTCTACATCTCCAAGTGTCCTACACTAACATTAACAGTTTTGCATGTTTTAAACTCTGCATGTGAAACAACAACATCTGCAGCTTCGCGCTGTAGTTTACACTGAACTCGTGTATGGTTACTAAGAATGATTTCACGCCACAGTGCCAAAGATAATGTCTCTGCAGTGTGACAAAGTGTGGGTCCAAGGAAACAGGTGTATCTGCTATGGCGACCCCTTGTGAAAAAGGAAACGACTGAAAGAAGCTTCAACATAAGTGAAGCTATAAGAGTATAAATTTAGCAAAATGTGCTCCAAGCACCAAAGTAAAAGTAGCACGCTGACTCAGCACTGGTGTAACCGCCAAAAGTGGGTCATTTTTTTCTGTCACAGCTGTTTTTCCTACAAAGACACATTTTTACTGCTGGCTAAGTAACACTTTAGCATGCTGCATTGTGTTTTTGTTTTTTAATAGACACAAGGCCCCAGAAACTATTCAGTTTTCATCTTGTGGTTAAACATAACACTGAGTCTATATGTAGGAGCTGTGTGTGTTATGTACAACATATTCTATTACTGGTATATATTTGCATAAAACTTACTTAATGTTTAACACTGAAAGTCATTTGAGGTCCTAAAAGCTTCAGAACAGGTTAAATTAAACTGGATTAGAGATCAATGACCAATGAAACCAACCAAGTTACTGTAGATAGTCACAGTAAAGGTGATAATCACTTAAAGGCTGCTGGGCAAAATAATCACGGAGAGGATTTAATGCTTCAACAGCTCACATGATGACTTCAGGTTAATGCTAATAGTGACAGCTTCAGAGTCCCCTCTCTGCTCACTCTCTGCTACCAAACTAAACATTTCCTGGTGGGGTTCTTTCAGATTAAAAGCTCATTCATGACAGAATGTAGTAAGACTTTTAATGTAAATTTCTGAAGTTTGATATTAGATTAAAAAAACCTTTACTTTAAGTCTAGAGAAAAGGCCTTTAGGGTATTGACCACACGTGTTCACTGACATTTCCCCATTCTGTCAGTTTACTATCTATAAACATAAGAAGCAGGCCTGGTTTTGTACACGGGTGCTTATCCTCACATTGTTTGATCTGTCTGTGTTTGTATGTCCAGAGTTTCCAAGAGAGCCAGACGTCATCTACTCCGAAGTGAAGCATTTCACCAGTCCAGCCACTGAGATGCAGCTGCAGGTCACGCCGAGTCCTCAAAGCACCTCATGAAGATTTTTATGTGAAGAACCTGCAAAAACAAAGAAAAAAACAAACAAATGTGCCTTCAGCAACATGTAGTTAAGAGAGAATATAACTAATATATCAATGTAATGCTGTGTATTTAAGGCCAGTTATATATTTTATTTCTAAATGTGGGATCCTGCTGGTGTCTTCTCAGCACTGATCTGGTTTCTCTGCAGGATCAGTAAACTTTCGTCTCCCTTGTTGTTCTTCTCATGTGGTTTTGTGAGTTTCATAAAGACGTCTGAGAGGAAACTTTGAATAGTTACGGCCAACAGATACACGTGTCACGGGTCAGTTTTGACCCAGTATTTTGAGTTTTCATATTTGTGGTTATTTTCTTGATCTTTTTGATGATGATGATGATGATGATGGTGTTCTATGTTCAAGCTTATTCTGGTTTAGGTTTAGTTCTGCCCATGTAAAGTCTGTGTTTCTTAGTCTGCGTCCTTGTGTATTGTTTCCTGTTTTATTGTGAAGGTCTGTGTCTCATTTTTGTGTGTCCAGCTTTGCTCAACCTGTCTCGTTAGCCCCAATCTCTCCCAGCTGTGTCTCTCTCCTGTTTTCCATTCCCTGATTATGTCCCAGTGTATGTGAGCCCTGTGTTTCTCTGTGTCAGTGTGGTGATTGTCCTCATGCTGTATGTTTTGCTCTGTCTGTCCGTCCCTCCCGGTTTAGGTTTCAGTGTTCAGCAATAAAAGCTGCCATTTTGAGTTCAGTCCTGTTTCCAGTGAGTTTGCGTTTGTGTCCAATTCCTGCCTGCAAACAGCCGAAACATGACAACACGGCTCGGTTTGGAGCAGATGACAAAGAAAGAAACAATTAAAACTTCACCTCAACTCCAGACTAAAGCATGAATCATTCAAAGCTGGAAAATAAAGACTGAGAACAAAGTGTGTATGTGTGAGTTTGAATAGCTTTAATTTGAAGAAATTAAATTTGTGGGACTTTATTTTCAGGCCATTTGCAACTTGTAGAGAGTCCTCGCTTGTTGTTGTTGTTGTTTTTACTGTAACCTACTAAACATGCACTTTTTCAGTCCAAAGGTTTTCAAATTGGGGTTTCCAAACAGGCAGAACAATCCTAACCCTTAATGAGTTGCCAAAGACCCGATGGCTGTGAGGGGGTAAAACTGATTGAGCGTGGAAAAAAAGAAAAATCCTTCTTCACATCTGTCTTTAGTTCTTTTAAACTACTTATTGCTCACTTGCAGGACTCATGTATTTGTAGAAAAATGTTCTTTAAAGTAGTCATTTAAGGTTCTGGGAGGAGTGAAATGCAGTTCATGAATATGATATTTGACTGTAAGCTTTATACAACTGTGTCTTTCTGTTTCAGTGTAAAACAAAATACATAAGATGATAAAGTGAAACTCTTTAAAAAATAGATTTAAATGTTTTTCAGACATGGGAACTTGTTTAGGCTGCCAGTTAACTGCATTTATGCCCAAAGTTTTCTTCTAAGCATTTTGGTGAAACTGACGGCAGATGCCTCAAATTCACTTCTGTTTATGTAAAACTGCCCTCTAGTGGAAGGTGGCCTGATATGATTTTAAACAGCACTTTTACACACCTGGTATTCCCAGATTGTTTCCCATCAAAGAACAAACAGGCCCAACCTGCATTGCTTCTAGGCTCAGGCACGCTCAGGTAAAGAAGGTCCAAAAAGTTCAAGGACCATGGACTCTGCTTTCTAAAATAACAAAACACTTTAACTTTCTTAGCTTGCACAATGAAACATTGAATGAATGAATGTCTTTATTCGAGCAACCAATTAATAAAGTTATTGTAATGTACAATTACACACACAAAAAAAACCAAGTTTAGCTCGAAAAGGAGTGGGATGAAGACAAGCTTTTTAACTCCCACCCCTGCAATCTTATCTGAGTTTTAAATTTTGTAGTTGCGCAGTACATTTAAATATTTGTGACATACAATTACAATTATAAAGTTATCACATTGTCATAATTACAACATACAGTAGTGTAAATATTTGGCATCAATAATACAGTCTTTGTTACCAACGTTGAATATCACAGTCATCACCATCATGGTCATTAAATCCTCTCCATATATTATTTATATTTTAGCTATGAAAATATCAATGAATTTTGCTTCCATTATATAGTAGTAACTTCATCAATTTTACTTTTAAGATTAATTCTGGTCTACTGTTTCCTAATAATGGAGATAGCAGTAATAACAACAGCGTAAGACAATATCAACAGTGTCCATTTCAACTCTACAAGATAATTGTTTATATAAGTATTTGTTGTTAACATTCTATATATAAACAAAGAAAAAAGAAAAAGAGAAAAAGAAAAAAAAATCATACAAAGAATATATTATTATTTACTATCATGGATAAACAATCACACACACGATTCCTCTTTGTACCTTGACAATATACATTTTTTGTACCTCGATTTAAACAGATGGATATTTGGACATTGCTTGAGCTCTACATCCAATCTGTTCCAAAGTTTCACTCCACACAAAGACACGGACAAACTTTTCCTGGTAGTTCTAACTATCTGCCTTTTAAAGTTACTACATCCCCTCAGATTGTAACCTCCTTCTTTATGTATAAAGAGCTTTTGGATATTTTCTGGCAGTATACCCTTATTTGCCTTATATAAGAGTTGAGCGGTTGAGAATTCAGCTAAGTCAATCAATTTTAATAGTTTTGACTGCAAAAACAAAATATTAGTGTGACTATAATATCCTACCTTATACATTATTCTTATAGCACATTTTTGTAGTATAACCAGGTGATGCAGAGAACTTTTGTAATTATTGCCCCACACCTCTATACAATAAGTCAAGTATGGTAGGACTAGTGCACAGTATAACAAATACATTGCATGGCAGTTTAAGAAGAACTTGGCTCTATTTATGATTGAGATACTTTTGGACACTTTATTTTGTATATGTCTGATGTGTGATTTCCAGCATACTTTGCTATCAATCATTACTCCCAAGAATTTTATTTCTGATACTACATCTATGACTACACCATCTATTTTTATCACAGTATCTTCATTTACATTGTAATTCCCAAAGAACATTACCTTAGTTTTGCTCAAATTTATAGATAATTTGTTAACATCCATCCATATTTTTAATTTCCTTAACTCATTGTTAATGTTAAGTACTAGGTCACTATGGTCTTCGTTAGAATAAAAAATATTGGTGTCGTCAGCAAATATGACTAATTTTAGTAACTTTGATACATTAAATATGTCGTTTATATAAAGGTTAAATAGAGTTGGTCCCAGAACTGATCCTTGTGGCACTCCACAGCTAATGCCCAAATACCCCGATTCAAACTCGCCCATCTTCACATACTGCTGTCTCTCAGTCAAATAACTTTGGATCCATTTCAAAGCCACTCCCCTAATACCATATCTGTCTAATTTTTTAAATAATCTGCAATGATTAATCATATCAAATGCTTTCTTCAAGTCAATAAATATCCCTGCTGCATGTCTTTTTCTATCCAGACTGTTGGTTATCTCTGCTATTGCATCAATGATAGCCATTGAAGTTGACCTTCCTGTCCTAAATCCGTACTGACTTTCATTAATTAGTTTATGTTTGTCAATAAATTTACCTAGTCTATTATTATAAAGTTTTTCTAATATTTTAGAAAACTGCGGGAGCAGGGACACTGGTCGATAATTAGTGAAGATGTGTTTGTTTCCACTTTTATATATGGGTATAACTTTAGCTATTTTCATTTTCTTTGGGCATTTCCCCGTTTGAAATGATAAATTACATATATAAGCTAGAGGTCTGGCAATACTATGTATGATTCGTTTAACTAATATCATATCTATACCAAAACAATCAGTAGAGGTCTTGTTCTTACAGTTGTTAACTACATCTAAAATATCTAATTCAGTAACTCCCGACAAGAACATGGTCTTTGAATTTATTTCTATCAATGACATTTCACTGCGATTACTTTTTGGAATTGTTGTAGCCAGCTCCGGTCCCACATTAACAAAAAAGCTGTTAAAGCACTCCACCATCTCGTTTAGATTGTAATTGTCACTATTATTATTAGTGAAATAATCTGGATATGAGCACTTTTTTGTGTTACCTTTAATAATAGTGTTAAGTATTCCCCATATCTCTTTAGTGTTGTTTTTATTTTTATGTCTTAATTTAGTATAGTATAATTTCTTACTAGTTCTTAATATTTCCGTTAGTTTATTTTTATATTTTTTATACCTATACTCTGCTTCTTCAGTTCTTAATTTAGTGAATTGTCTATATAAAGAATTTTTCTTCTTACAGGCCTTGTGTAGTCCTTTGGTTAACCACGGGCATTTAATAGATTTATTGTTGATACTGAATTGCCCGACTGGGCAGTTTTTATCATGCAGGCAGTTGAAGATATCCAAAAATATTTCAAAAGCTCTATCCACATCATCTCCAGCATACACTGCATTCCAATCCTGATTCATCAAGTCCTGATAAAGGAGATTAATTGCATTTTCTGTTCTTACTCGTTTGTAGATATATTTCTGAGGTACTTTCTTACATACACTCTTAACGTCATACACTATAAATATTGGCAGGTGATCAGTTATATCACATACCATTAGTCCGCTAGCAATTATTAACTCTAAATTATTTGTAAAGATGTTATCAATAAGGGTAGCACTATGAGATGTTATACGACTTGGTCTTAAAATTGTGGGATATAAACTCATACCAATCATCCTATTAATATAATCCTCGGTGGTCTTGTGATTGTTTGGATTTATCAAATCGATATTGAAATCTCCACAGATGAATAATATTTTATTACTTACAGCTGAAAATATTTTTTCAATCCAATCAGTGAATACTTCTAGACTCGAACCAGGTGATCTATAAAGACAACTAACAATAATGTTTTTCTCTTTTTCATTGATAATTTCTATGGTTAAGCATTCAAGTAAGTCATTTTTTGTCAATGTCATACTTTCCAATATTCGAAATTTAAATTTCCTATGTACATATATAGCAACACCTCCTCCTGCTTTGTTTGTTCTATTAACATAGTTAAGATTATAATCCTTTAATTCAAAATCAACACCTTTTTCTTCTTTAATCCATGTTTCTGATACTGCTATAATACTAAATGGGTCGTGAAACTGTTGTAAATATTCCTCAATTGAACTGAAATTTGAATACAAACTTCTACTATTAAAGTGAATGATTGAGAATTTCTTATCAGTTTTAATTGAGGAATTATATTCTTTTTCAGAGTAATATTTACAGTCATTTGGGTTGGCTAATAGGAAGTGGTTGTCAGGGTCTAATTGATCTTCTTGATCTAAAGCGTTATGATCAGTATATTCGAAATGCTTCAATTCCAAATCCTCAAGGTTTAAACTCCGTTCTTGTGTTTCTAGATTCATCTTTTGTCAGATTTAAGGAGTATTTAGATGTCATTGTATGAGTTTACACTCCTTTAACTGACACAGGTTGTGCAGACCCTCAGTAGTCTTCATTCATATTTATTCAATTCCTCTATATCTTGATAATCACCACTTTAGCTTCCTCAGGCGTTCCTTTCAGTTTGATGTATACCTTACAGTTCATGACCCAAGTATTCTGTATCTTGTCCTGCTTCCTCATGATTCTGGCTTTTTTAGCAATGTCCGCATTTCTTTTAATCAAATGATCATTCAGATAGACGTTAGTACCTTTTAGCTTTTTCCCTTGCTTCATTAGTGCAACTTTGTTTTTTCTGCTGACAAACCTCAGGAACACCGCCGGCATGTTGTTCTTCGTGGGAAGAGGGTGACAGGCATCAATGGTATTTACATCCAAGTGTATATTTTTGGATGCAAAAAAAGACACCACTTGTTGCTCCGTCGAGTTCTCCTCCCGTAAGCCGGGTTCTTCATTGTTACCGGAGGTCACAGCATGAGCATAAGAGTGGGGTTTGATCTTAATCCCAGTCACAATAACATCATTTATCCTTGAGTATTGCTCCAAATCCACCACTTTCTTCTCTAGCTCTGTTATTTTTTTGTCCCGCTCAGCAAGGCGTACACGCAACTCTGTAACTTTCTTCACTAAGTTAAGTATTTTATCTTGTTTAATTTTGATGTCATTTACATCCTGTGATAGGAAGTCCAGTGATCTTTTGATATCCTCCGCCTCCTCCAAGGCCGAGTTTTTCTTGGGTGGCATTGTCAGGGGTAGTCCAGAGTCTTTAGCGCCGAGACTACCGATGGCTTCTTAATTAGCTGATTAGCCACAGTCCAAAGTTAGCTGTTGTGCTAGTTATCTTCTCCCTCACCGAAAGTGAAGATCGATCATTTAAAGATGATCAATTTCCACCATAGCACAATCAGTACTTCACCTCACACTGCACATTCACCTTGACTTGATACGCCGGCTTCCAGAGGCATCCGACCCGAGCTGCGAAGGCTGGGTCCTGAAGCAGCAGACAGCCGAGACGCGTTGCTCCACAAAACTGAGTAGGACGGCTGCGGCGGAGATTCCGCTGTCCCGGTCACGCCGGTCTGTCCTGCAAACACCTTATTTTCGTTCAACACATCCTCCTCCTTTCCCCACCAGAAACGTCTCCCTCGAAAGAGAGGGAGATCTTTTTGTTGGCGTCACGCCTACCCTGCGATGTACAGCGCATTAAAATGTGTTTTCTTCTAGTGGTCACAGAGCACAGTAAACTATAGTAATAAATGAAAAATGACAATTTACATATCACTTCACAGAAGAACAACAAACTAAAAATGCAGATTACCCACACTGAGTTTCTTTTTTGTCATACAGACAAAGACTAGAGCAAAGATCAACAGTGAGCACCACTGAAGGCACCAGTAAATCCATTAACCGCTCTCTCTTGTGCCACAAGTAGGTAAAAGAGCATCTCTGAGCACACAGGATGTAAAACCTTGAGGCAGATGTGCTACAGCAGCGGAAGACCACACTGGCTGAAACTGCTGTCAGCTAAGAACAGGAAACCGAGGCTAAAATTCACTCAGGCTCACCAAATATAAAAAAGATTCTAAAATCACGTCCTGGTCTTATGAGTCTCAAAGTGTGCTGAGAAATTCAAATGTTAGGGGCAGAATTTAGTGTAAACGACATGAAAGCATGTATCCACCCCACGTTGGATCAGTGGTTTAGGCTGCTGGTGCAGTAACAGCTTGCAAAAAGTGACTCATGGACCTTTAGTGGACAGAGAACGGTCTCCAAAAAAGGGGCCCCAATGTGTTGGGCAACTAAAACATCAATTTAAAGAAAGAATGGTAGAATGTCTCATCAAAGCTGCATCACTTAGTCTCCCCACTTCTCAGTTTTTACTACAAAAGGAGCTGCTGCACAAATCCATTATTTTTTTTAAACAGAAGAAACTGTGTAAATATCAGATATGTTGGTTTTCTACTATTTTCTGTCAAATAACATTTAAACTTGAATTTGTTCAGTTGATGATTATTTGACTTTCTGTTTTCTTTTATGTTTGGCACACATTCTACATATGTGGGGGAAAACGTGCGGGAAGAGGGCGGGGCTTAATATTTTTATATTCCTTTTTGCAAGTAATGAAACATTTTAATTTTAACCCTCACAGCTCGTCTGACTGTGAGTCCCAGCAGCTCTCAGTTCTTCGGAGGAGAGTTTGTGTCTGAGCTGTGAGGAGGACGACAGCTCTGCCGAGGAGAAACACAAGCAAACAACAGAGGACTCAGTGTGGAGCTGACTGGGTAAGGTGGTCTGGTTCCATCTGTAACATCTATGAATGGCACAGTGGAGCTTACTGGTGTGAGTCCAGAGAAGGTCCCATCAGTAACATGGTTAACCTGACAGTCACTGGTAAGCTGAGTGTGTGGAGTTAGTGTTGATGAAGCTGTGTGTAAATGGATGAAATGCTGTAGTTTGTCTCTGTGTTGAGGTGGATCAGTGATCCTGCAGAGTCCTGTCCTCCCTGTGATGGAGGGAGATGACGTCACTCTGCTCTGTAAAACAAAGACCACTCCCTAACCCAGCCAACATGTATATATGGGCCCCACCTGGTTTTTGCTCGGGCTGGATGGGTACCATGTGGGCATGGGCTCAAACTGGGCTTTTTGTATGGGGCCTACTTGGGTTCTTCACATTAAACCCATATGGGCCATCCCAAGTGAGCACTTTTAGTAGGTCCTAGCTGGGTCAAACATGGGAAACACTTAACTTGGTCCAAAATGGGAAACACATGTAGGACCCACTTGGGTTTTCCACCTGGGATAGACATGGGCAAACACAGTCATTTAAGGATAGGCTGTTGTTGTGTGCCCCAGGTGGGGCAAAGTTAGGTAATCAATATATGTTTTAGTATCGATGACACAGGTGGGCCCCACCTGGTCAAACTAAATGGGTCGCACATGGGCAAATGCAAGTCAGACCCTGAAAACATGTCTATGTGGGCCCCAGGTGGGGCAAAGTGAGGTAATCAATATATTTTTTTAGCACTGATGACATAGGTGGGGCCCACCTGGTCAAACTATATGGGTCGCACATGGGCAAATGCAAGTCAGACCCTGAAACATGTCTATGTGGGCCCCAGGTGGGGCAAAGTTAGGTAATCAATATATTTTTTTAGCACTGATGACATAGGTGGGGCCCACCTGGTCAAACTATATGGGTCACACATGGGCAAATGCAAGTTAGACCCTGAAAACATGTCTATGTAGGCCCCATATGGGTTATGTTAAGTTAATATGGGCATATATTTTATGTGGGCTCAAGATTGTTTAGTATATATGGGACCCACTTGGGTTTCTCACATGAAAGCCATATGGGCAAAACCAAGTGGGAACATATAGTAGGTCCTGGCTGGGTCAAACATGGGAAACACTTCACTTGTTTCAAAATGGGAAACACACGTAGGACCCACTTGGGTTTTTCACCTGGGTTAGACATGGGCAAACACAGTCATTTAAAGAAAAGCGTTTTCTGTGTGCCCCAAGTAGGGCAAAGTTAGGTAATCAGTATATATTTTTTAGTACTGATGACACAGGTGGGGCCTACCTGGCCAAACTATATGGGTCACACATGGGCAAATGCAAGTCAGACCCTGAAAACATGTCTATGTGGGCCCCATATGGGTTATGTTAAGTTAATATGGGCATATATTTTATGTGGGCTCAAGATTGTTTAGTATATATGGGACCCACTTAGGTTTCTCACATTAAAGCCATATGGGCAAAACCGAGTGGAAACATATAGTAGGTCCTGGCTGGGTCAAACATGGGAAACACTTCACTTGTTTCAAAATGGGAAACACACGTAGGACCCACTTGGGTTTTTCACCTGGGTTAGACATGGGCAAACACAGTCATTTAAAGAAAAGCATTTGCTGTGTGCCCCAGGTGGGGCAAAGTGAGGTAATCGGTATATATTTTTTGGTACTGATGACATAGGTGGGGCCCACCTGGTCAAACTATATGTGTCACACATGGGCAAATGCAAGTCAGACCCTGAAAACATGTCTATGTGGGCCCCAAATGGGTTATGTTAAATTAATATGGGCATATATTTTACATGGGCTCAAGATTGTTTAGTATATATGGGACCCACTTGCGTTTCTAACATCAAATCCATATGGGTGGGCATCCAATGTAGGTCCTAGTTGGGTTAGTGATGGTAAATGTGTACATTGGTTCAAAATGGTAGCACATGCTTATGTGAGGATTCTTCTTCTGTGAAGAGCCTGAGAAAGTGTTATTTGAATAAAGGAGGATTTATTCCAAACAAGCCCATCACAGATTGCGCACAACCCAGGGAGTTCTGAAAGTCAAATTGTAAAAATAATCTCAAAAGAAAGTATGAACATAACTCTCTTTTATAACCTGCAGACGGCACCCATGTGGTACCATTCTCTAAGAAATCACCCTAACTTTAACATATTTGGCACAACCTCAGTCTATCACTTTTGCTACCCTTACGTACAGTCAGATGTTCTTGACCCTTCATTTTTGACCCTCTCAGTATTTAGCCTTGGCTAGCAAATGTACTCAAAGTCCACATTGAGACCTCAAGATGTTATGTGTTATCAGACACTACAACCCAGCTGTCAAGTGAGACTATAGGAACTTTGGTGTTTTTGAACATTCAATGTTACTCAAAACACTCTGCACACTATTCCAAATAACTGGTTTGAAACTGGTTACTTTTTAATTTTAGATTTCATTTTATGTACTTAATGTGAACTCTGCATGGTAGGCTGCATGGTGAGGCTCAGATAAGATAAAATAAGGACTTCATGATTCTTCTTAGGTAAATTCACTTGTCACAGCAGCAATAATAAGTGATTAAAACGGACACAAGAGTAGAAAAAAAGAAAAGCAAAAAATACGAATAAAAAACCTAAGATAAAAGTGAATTACACAGACAAAATCCAGATTTGGCATTTGCAAATTAAGGATTACTGGTTGTTCAAACAATTAAGACTATTTACTTGAGCAAACATGCAGTTGAGGATTTTTAGTAGATCAGACACACTCTACTGTATTAGAGAAAAGACAGTTAGTTAAATGGAAGATGGAAGTTTTGGTTAATCAGATCCAGTAAAGCTCCTGAAGTATATTACCGATCTGTTAAAATGTTACTCTTCAAACTTGTGCCCTCAAATTATATAACCAGAAATAATTTATATTTTCTTTGAACTAGTGGAAAGGAGAGGGAATGGGGTCTTTCAAGCAGTCACACTTCAACTGTGAAACTCCCTTGTCCTTATGGTGTATTGACACTATTGAAACTTTTCAAAACCAGTCTAATGTTAGAAGAGCTTTTAGGTAAACTGTTATTCTTCTTCTTATCATTATTATATTTTTATTAATTATATTTTTATTATGATGTTGATTTGGGTGACACTTTTTGATAAATATTATATATTACTTTTTAAAACATATTAACCATCCCTATGCTTAAAAAACTTTTAAAAATAAAATTGTTCTTTTAAACTTGTGCATTGTTTGACTTTTAAAATTTTTGTATCAGGTGTAAAACGACTTTTTAAATAAAGTTGTTTTTAATGTGAGCAGCTCCTATTGGCTCGTTTAAAAAGAGGGAGGAGCAGATTGCACCGCCTAGCGTCTAGTCTTCGCGGTCTTTCGTCTGTTGCGCCTTTTCTCTCCCTGGTGTTTAAGAACGTGGAGGACAAAAGGATACCAAAGAATCGAAAACTATGACAAAGGTAAATACTTAAAGTTTGATACGTTTTCATCAATGGTTATTTTAGTAACTTTCTATAGTCGTCCTAAACGGTATAAGGGGGAGAAGCATAACATCTTTAGCTAGCAGGTAGAACTGGGTTAATTTGCTGCATTGTCTTTGGCAAACATAATTTAAAGTTAATTAAAAAACTCTTACTGCCTATATTCTACTCAATAAAGTTCATCTTATCTTATTCTGTTTTCATTGCACCATTCTCTCTATACAGTTTTTGAATTTACACACTATAACGTACACGGCAGTTTTTTTCTGTGCTTCTGCAACTGTTTCTTGGGTTTTCCTATAAGGTTTTTGTAATTAATTTAAAAAATTTATATTATTTTTTTGGCTTTAGTGGATTCCTGCTCAGCTAACTCGGCCATTATGCACTACCCAGTAAACAAAATGGCTGAACAGTATCTTAAATGTCTGAACATGAGCTAGTCATACCATGTTACGTAATATTCATGTGCAGTGTAGCAAGGTGATTGTTTAAATTACAGGAGTAGATGCCTGCAGCTGAAACGGTTTTCTGATCTGAATACGGTAATGTTACCAGATATGCATTGTACTATGGGAAAACGGTGGTGGATCAGTGTGTAAAAAGCCCCCAAAAGAAACACACAGCGTCTTTAGCTCAAACACTGTCTGATCACTCTCTTAGATACTGTGCTGTTCCATCTAGTTATTGGTTACTGAGAAATGTTAGGTCATTAATTAATTAAGAGAGTGCAGCTGTTCAGATCAGATGGTGAAGTAGGAAAATGCAGAACATGTTATTATAGCTGAATGCTGTGTAAAATACTAGTAATAAATCTAACTCCCATTTATGGCTTTTACTACTGTGGGGCTAAATAAAAAATTACAGACATAATGAAATCTGCTACAATTACAAAGCTTAAGTTTAAAACAATTATTATATATTAAGCATTTTTTTGCTCTTTTTTTTTTTAAATTCTTTTTGCTAATAATGGACTCAATTTTATTATCAACTTCAAAGACCTATTAAACTTTTAAACCATTAAATCCAGGAAATTAGATGCCCGTAAATGTACGAGACCCTCTTTATGGCTAGTATCCCCAAATATTTAATAATCCTTTCTAAAAGTACACAAATTTTGTTCTTTTCAATTAAATATTGCATGTTCAATGTATTCTTGAGCAGGTAAAAATTCCACTAAATTAGTTTTTGCATATTTTTAAGTATAATCAAATTTTTATAGTTTGCGAGTACTTTTAATTTGGAGATTTTGCCACTTGATTTGAAGTTTGGATAGTGCTTTATAGTCATTTGTAAATGTTTTGAACTCATCTGGCTTCTTAATAATTTAATAAAAAATTAACAAGCCATGTAATAATTTGAAAACCACTAGGGACCACTTATAAAAAAGTAATTCCTTTTTTACTTAAAGGAATTTAGGATTTATGTCTGTCAAGTCATTTGTTCTGGCATAAGTCACCATTTTGATATATCTTCCTGTGACTTTAAAGTCTGTCAGCTAGTTAGATACATTTTTGCACTGCTAGTGTTTGCTGCTTGAATTAGTCAGTTTATCATATAAACACATGCAGTGCCTTTCAAACTTTTAATTACACTGTTCATTTTGTGCATTAGTAAGAGAATCTTTTATATTGAATTATCCTGGGAAAAAACAAAAATGTTTGTATTTTCTCATGCACTTTCTTTCATTTCCTTATCACGTTTAGATTCTTCAAGATCACAAGCACCATCTTTGACATGTAAGTAACTTTCATATTATTTGTATTACTTATTATTATTATTATTATTATTTTTGAAAAGTGATGGTCTTTGGGGCATCCTTTTTTTTTATTGGTATTAAGTATATATATTTATTTAGGCACAGGAGGCAATGATCTATTTTAAAATTTAACATTTATTTAATTTTCATCTTTTATGCTAACAATAATGCCAACAGTGTTCTCTTCACTTGACCCACAACTCTGACAGTTTTGGTCCTCTGCTCTCCTCACAATTGGCTGATTTCCATCTGAGCTGCTACTGTCAACTGCATTAAACTGATTTTACATTGCCTTGTTATTCTAATCTTTATCTGCGTTTTGGACTCCAAACATTCACACCTGCTGTTAGTAACCAGGGCTCACAAGAGTGTAAGGTGTGTAGTTCAATAAAGTGATCGATGTGTTCACTAGCTGATTTCAATAAACCGGTAACTTATCAAATCCATATTTTATAGGAAGTACATTACTGATAAAAGTGGTAATAAACACGGTAACCAATAAAAATTAAAATTTCCTGTTATAAAAAAAAATACTGCTGTGAGCTCGGTTTTCTAACACCAGGTGTGAACATCTACAGTCTTTAAGCGCTGGTAAAGATTTAAAAATAAAAGCATTCAATAACATAACATTAAACACTAAATTAGTTTGATGGTGTTGACTGCAGCAGCTCAATGTTAATCAGCTGATGGTGATGGAAGCAGATGAGCGTTTTTCATCATGGTTGTTAGTGATGTGTTGGTCAAAACGAAACGGCTCTTTGAAGTGAACGACACAAGCGTGTTTTTTCTCTCTCTCTCACCCTCTCTCTCGCACTTTTTTTCCGCTTCACTCTGCACGCGAGCCTTGTGCTTTGCGCTGGGAAGAGGGGGGAGGGGCGGTTGTTACACACGCAGTAGCACAGTAACAGAGCAGGAGGGAGAGAGAGAGAAAGAGAGCCAGGGACAACAACGTCACATTACAAAGGTATAGTAATCATCCACAACTATTTTCAATTGCGGATGATAAAGGATTCAGAAAGTTTATTCATGCAGGCCCATATGACAGAGAATGTGCATCTTCTGTTTGTTTTCATATTATAATTTATATTTAATTGTGTTGTGGTTTGCAGTGTTTTGTGTTGTTTCACTTTAAATTTGTTTAAAAGGAAAAAGCTGAAAATTTAAATAGTTAAAAGTTGAAATGTAAATAGTTGTTTTTTTTGTATTATATGATTTATTTATTACATTTTATGTGGAGAGAATAAATAAAAGTATATTTACGGTGGCTGCTAGAGACAAAGCACGTACAAACCCCAAAACACGTAAAAACTCCATAGCACGTACAAACTCCAAAGCACGTACAAAACACAACAGAAGTGCTCCAGGATGCTAGGCACAGTGTTGAGATTTTGTTACCTAGTGGCTACACAAGCCAGGAAGTACCAACGACCGGATTTGGTGTGTGGTAGTAACAGGTAAATGAACAGCTTTTGGAATTTTTTATGAATATATATGAGTGCTTGTGTATAAATACACAAAAAATACACATATGATTTCAATTGTGTAAATTAAGTGATCTAGATAGCTCTGTTTTGGAAGTTCAGTTGACGCTAGAAATGGGTTTTGGAGTTTGTACATGCTTTGTCTCTAGGGGCCACCATATATATTTATATATAAACATATATAAATAAAACCACGTTTCTTTTTTTACATTAGTAATTCCTTTTGTTCATAATTTTATATTGTTGTTAATAATAAATTAATTAAAGCAACAAAACAACCTGAAGAGCCGGTTGGGAGCCGAAAGAGCCGGCTTTCTAAAAAGAGACGAAAATCCCATCACTAGTTGTGTAATATGCTGGTATTGATATGATCAAAAATGAACTGAGTTGTTTCGTATTCTATAGAAATTGTACATCTAATTAATAACAAGGCTTTCTGCTGATGTTATTAATTAAAAATGTATTGTTTTATTTTTAAGCAACAACTTTTTAGCATGCAATCAGTCCATGCTGTACAGGACAGATTTGTAAACTGTGCATACAAAAATAGACTATTTTACAAAATTGCTCTTTCAACAAATGTAAATCACAGCAGATTTTTTTTGTTGTAGGTGCACTGTCACAACTAGAAATGTGGGGGGAAGTCCTCAAAGTTGAAGGCAGAACAGGAAAATACATGGAAATAACAATTTTCCTTTAAATGGTAAATGGCCTGCATTTTTATAGCGCTTTTCTAGTCCCTAAGGACCCCAAAGCGCTTCACACTACATTCAGTCATTCACCCATTCACACACACAATCACACACTGGCGATGGCAAGCTACATTGTAGCCACAGCTGCCCTGGGGCGCACTGACAGAGCACATCAGTAAAGGTCGATCTGGATACTTGATAACTGTTGGTATAGGTATGACATGAATTTGAATCTCCATTATCACAGGTTTTAATTGGGAGGGAACATGCAGATATACAGGAGGACTATAAACAGCAATTCCTATTGAATACAACTGTTTTAGAAAATACCAACAACACTGTTAATTTGTCTATAGACTTTACAGTGTGGATGGATGGAAAATCCATCTGGCTCCACTCTGGCTGAATTGGTGCTACAAACAACTCTGCGCTCGGCTTTCCTGGCTGTGTGTGGATTTATACTTACACATCCAAATTTTGACCCTATTTTTCTTCCTTTCAGCTGATTGGTCAATTTCATGTCAATCACCAATTAAACAATCCAATCAGAGAACATCTCCAGAAGTTGATTCTGTTCATCTGGACGTAGCATTTTCAGTGGGAGAAAATGCTGCAAGCGCTACGTCCAGATGAACAGAATCAACTTTTGGAGATTTACTTACCTGGATGATTGAGCATGCATCAAGACAATCAGAGAACAGATAGGTTTGGCTGTTGGAGGGCTGCATTACGGAGCTTCAGGTCCTGGAAGAATAAATTCCCTTTTATATACCAGACCAGCATTTTTCTTCATTAGCACGAAGGAAAACAGTCTGTGCGTGTCAGAGTTCTGTGGTTTTTGTGTCACAGGGCTTATAATATGTGTAAAAATCTGGCCAGGGACCATCACATCACACTGCTATCATATTTTTCTGTTGCTATCATGTTTCTTTTCTGAGATGTTGTTACTTTTATGACAGATGTAACGAGAAATCTTCCAGAAAGTGAAGGATATAAAAAAACAACAACAGCAATAGAATAATATTAAACACAAAGTGAACCCGTCTTCCTTCATTAAATAGGTTCTTTTAGATGTTAAGGAGGAATTGACTTAACCAGGCTGGCGGAGAATGAAGACAACCGGACACCTGCAGCAGATGGGGAATCAGTGAACTTTTATTGAGACAGAGACAACTTCTCAACACAGCTCACATCAAGAGATTCCAAATATTTGCTGTGAGGATGGGTATATATTCTCTAAAACTTACAGGAGGGGGTTGTGAGGAAAGTGCTGCATTAGCAGAAAAACAACTCCATAAAAGGAAATCGGCCTTGGGTGTTCTAGTCTCTTCGCTTGCAGATATCTTTCACCTGCAGGATGAGGCGATCGCTTCTTATCGCTCTCAAGGCCAAAGTCGTGAGCACATTTTTATTACACAGTTGCACAGTAACTTTAAAGCTGAACAATATTTAAAGCTGAATAATGTTTAAAGCTGAACAATATTTAAAGCTGAATAATGTTTGATCAGATTATATTTTCTTCAAATCCCCCTTTTGACCCATCTTAAATGGGTCAACACACAAAAATAAGTAACATTCAAAGGAACACAGAGACGTGTCGAAGCCTGGCTCGAAAAACTCCTCGGGTCTTATCATTTGTCTTTATCTGTCATTGCAGATGAGGAGAAAAGAGTCCAGGCACCACCCTGCCCAGGGGTCGGCTGCAAGCAGTCTCGGTTCCCGACGAAAGCAGTAACAGCTGTCCTGCACACACGGATACAACGAGTTAGTGCAACCAGGGTAGTGACACAAAATTAACAGTTCCTGTAACTCAGCAACCAAAAAGCATAAGTAATGATAAAAATGTGGAGAGTACAGAGTATACTATAATAATGAGAGATATAAACGTGAAAATGTGAAAGAATAAATCAACCGTAAAATAAACCCAGAACGGTAACTGCTAAGGACATTCAAAAGTGAATATGGTAAAACTGGAGAGGAAGTGGTGGGCAAGACCCTAGGGGCTACATTTGTCAGATTGGGACTGTCAGAAGGGGGCGAAGCTTTTGAACTTGAAGGTGTCAGAAGTGTCGGGGGCCCTTCACAGATCAGGATTATGCCAATGGGAATGAGACCCAGGGCCAGGAAGCAAACAAAGACGCAACATCTTTGCCTGCCTGTCATTTCAGGGGGAAAGGGCCAAGACATGTTTACTTAGCTTGGATGTCGTCTAATAGAGGATGATGGGGCAGAGAAAGGTGGTCCAGTTCCCCCCACCTCGCCAAGGGCGTGTTCTAGGAGTTAAAGAGCAACAACCTGCAATCTGTACCAAAAAATCTTCATAGTCCCACCGGAAAATCATAAGAGTAATAAACGATTCAGCTCAACAGACAAGTATCATGTTCAGGTTTCTCCAATCATTAAATCACTATTATTGCCACAATTTGCTTTATTCACCCTTTGGGCAATGTTATTCCAAGAGAGAGAGAGAGAGAGAGAGAGAGAGAGAGAGAGAGAGAGAGAGAGAGAGAGAGAGAGAGAGAGAGAGAGAGAGAGAGAGAGAGAGAGAGAGAGAGAGAGAGAGAGAGAGAGAGAGAGAGAGAGAGCCCCTAATGGCCAGTTAGTGGGCTCTAGGTCAAACTGTCCCCAAATTTGTTATTTGTTATTATTACTTGTTTTCATGTCACTTGTCTGTTTTCTACTGCACCCCTCTCACCAAAGCAAAGCAAACATTAGCAGCACATTGACCGTAGTCAGGCATCCTCATTCCATAGGTGCTATAAAACATTTCCTGTAAAAGAATCACAGTTTTCAAGACAGGGTGTGTCTCCCCCAACACTCTCACCAGAATACAGTGTAATAGCATCCCCAACTCCTAACCCATAAACACCGTTTCTTCACACATCCGCCCAGAAATCCTGTAATAGAAAAACATTAAAACTGTAACCCTGTAGGGAAGAAAATGTAAATGGTAACGCTGCGCAGTTACCTCTGTAAGCAACACAAGACACAAAAATGGCATTTACAGGTTCACTCATCCTCGAATATTTTGTCATCCTTCTACTCCTGTAAAAGAAACCCACATAAATTCATCCACCCTTTTATCCTATCTAGGTGGAGGTGGTTAACCTTGAGTCATGGTCAAGTCTTGTCATCTTTTACCAGTCAGTCCGTTTGTTTTTATTCCCAGTCTTTCATCCATTCATCCGTTCTTTGCTGATAGTGAAACCTGTCGTCGCATCTAGTTTCCACACTCAGCAAAATGACGTCATCTCAAAAAGAAACAAGAACTTGAGTTTGGATTACCTCGCTGAATCCTTTTTTAAACAGGGACTCTCGTTTCTAATTGTCCCCACAAGTGTTTCCTCCAGAACCCATTTCAATGCGGAGAAACTCACTTACAACAATTTTCTCGCCGACGTGTAATGCTTGTAATTTCCGATGTGCAGATCTGCTTAAAGAAAAGATTCACAAACAAAAATCAGTAAACATAAAACAAAATAAAATGAAAAATAACAAAAACAAAATGCAGACGCCCGGGTCTTAGGACTTGTCACTGAATATTCTTCCCATCAATAAAAGTACCAACCTAAACCTACACAGAGTCAAATCAACACCACCTCAACCTTTTCATATTCATAAACCTATATGTTTTGCGTTCGTGAAACAAAATTGAACCATTAAGTAAGTTGAGCTCTTGAAATGTTTTAATTCTCTTAATTCTGCCAGTTTATTTCAACACTTATTCAATGACTTTTATTCAACTGCTACTTGGCCACTCGACTTTTACCTGTTCAAATTGCCTAGGGTTCAACAAAGTCTAGATCCCCGTTATCATGAAACTTGAACGGTGTACGATGATTTACTTACAGTAATTTAGAATCATCACTCAACCTAGCTCTACTACTGGCACTGCGTGACTTTTCTCACACTGGAAACCAGAATTTAGTACAGAACTTTAATGCCTCAGGCAATCGCGTTCAAGGGCTGCCCCCCCTTCTCTTCTTCTTTGTCCGTGTGTTCCTCCTTTATTAAATCTCCATCACAATGACGTGGCGCTCTGAAATAAAACTCACACTGTTAATTCCTCGTTTTCACTCTGCACCACTGCTCAGAGTGTTTTCTTTTCTTTTTAGTGTAGAGTAAACAATTAAGTCGAGGCCTTAAGCCCCAGATATCTCGCACGGGCATCATTTTCATAACCAAACCGCTCCGGACTCTGCTCCCCAGACCACACAAATGCCCTCTGGGCTTATTATTATAGCAAATTCTGTATTTGACTTTGTTGTGTGCAGCATTGAGCCTTTGTCAGTAAAGCATTCTTCATTGCAGCAGCTGGAGCATTGTGTGTCACTTCTTAGTAAATTAAATCAACATTTTGATTTTAGTGCATGGGTATGTATCAGTTTTTACTCCCTCAACAAGAGCATAAGTGTTCATGTGTGTGTTTCCCTTCATTCTAAGTAGGCGCATGCAGAAGTGTGTGTTCGTGTGTTGGTATATGTTTGTGTTCATCACCTTCCTGTTCTGTAGTTTAGGTAAACCAGCGGCCTGACGCATGGCCTAGGGTCCTCCCCTCCTCTTTGGGTCTGTTTCTGTTGTCCTTACTTTGCTCCACGGCCTTCTGCAGCTCTGCTGTTCGGCTCTTCTCAGAGGTCAGCATCCTTCTGCTCACCGTCCCTTTTCCTCCGGGCTTAATGCGCGTCTCGTCACAGCTCTGTCAGCTGACGCAGCCTGGGAATTTCCCCCGTGTAGTGAAACGGGCTTTAGGTTTAGTGCTCTCCGTCTCTGCTGCATGAGATCACTCTTTTGCAGCACTGTTGACATCCTCAAGTTGTTGTTGTGAGTCCAGCTGCTGTGGCCTTCAGGGGTCAAAGGGTCAAAGATGGTCGCGGAGAGGGCAACGATGGTAGAGGGGAGGGTAGGAGTCCAGGTCAGCTTCGGCTCTCAGAAAAAACAAAAACAAAACAAAACAGGCGAACAGGAAAATGATGTTGTGTTGGCTGTGCTGTGTTGGCTGTGTTATCCCGAGAGGGGAGAAACAACGAGATCTCGTCTCCCCCCTTTTTTGTTTTTGTTTTTTTTTTTTTTTTTTTTTTCACCATATAATCAACTCATAACCCCTCAAGTTGACAGGACAACACAGGTACGTGTTAAAATTCTTAAGATCCTGTTTAGAAACCTAAAAAGGAATTTCCTATCATTCAGTAGTCATTTGTCTTAAACAATCAACAAAAACATGTCCCAAGTCGACCCTTTTAACCACTAAATTTGTCGTGTCCTCACTTAATCCTCAGACCAGTGTCTTTGTCTTTTGACGTTACGTTGTTGTCCTGCAACCCAAAGCGTTTAATTGTCAGTAATGTATAAACTATATCATTTAAAAACAGGTGTATGTTAAGTATCGCTACTTTAACCTTGCATGTACGTGCACATGTATGTAAGCTGTTTCTTCATTGCATGTATGGGTGCGTCTGTATATGGGTTACTTTAACTTTTTCTCAAACGAGGCATTTCTCTAACACGCACACGTGTCTGTTCCTCACCCTTCTCATATCTTTCTCTGGTTGTGTGTGGTTTTATTTGTTTCAGTGATTTACCAGGAACATCTTTTCCTTTTCTCCATGTCTTCCGCCAGAGGTTAACACTGGTGAGATCCAGGGACACAGCACCCAGAGCAGTTCAGCGAGAAAAACCCGCCTCAAACTACATTCTCTCTTTTTTGTTTTACCGGGAGGGGTGAGGACAACTCTGGTGTCCAGCCGTGAATTTTAGCCAAAGCTTGGCCTGTCTTCTGCTGCCGTACTCAGGCTTCCAGGTTAAGAAAAAACACCTGTATGAAGACACTAAACATACATTTAGTATTTGTATAAACATAACTGCCTAAATCATTGAACTCTTGAGGAGGGTGTATTTCAGAATCAGAATCAAAATCAAAAACTTTATTGTCATTGTCATGAGACCGACGACATTAAGAATGGTCCCCGATCATTGCATCATCCCTAGTAATATCAAATATAAAAAAACAATAAAATTCAATCAATAAAATAGATAGAATACTTAAAATACTAAGTATTCCCACCGTCATGCTTCAGACCGTGCATAGATTAACACAAGAGTGGCATGGTGGACATTTTTGTAGTATTCAGATGTGTTATTGCAGTTGGATAACAGCTGTGTTTGAGTCTATTAGTCCTTGCTCTGATTGCCCTGTACCGTCTGCCTTAGGGCAACAGTTCGAACAGGGAGTGGCCAGGATGTGAGGTGTCTTTTATGATGTTTTGGGCCTTTTTTAAAACAGTGGGCGTTGTTTGACTCTTTACTAACTTTAAAACCCCACCATAACAATTTCTCACTGACAAACTTCTATGCATCCATTTAAACATGCGAAGCCAGCACAAAATCACACACATACCCCTACAGCAAAGCTTTAACATAACCACAATGCAACTCCTCCCTTAAACGGGAGAAATCACCCTGAATCAACCAACTCTATATAAAACGTCAAACAAAGATAAACCACAAACATTTCTACACTTCTGTGTCTTCCACGCAGCACAATAGGCAGAAAAACACCGATTACTCACAGTCTACAACAAAAGAAAAACCTGCTCTTTTCACAACTCTCACAGCTAAAGTCAAAACTCTTACCCAGTGCCTCTGAAATAATAAAAAAATCACCAAATACTCGATTACTCTTTTCACTCGCTCCCTCTCACCCCCTTCTTCCTCATACAGCATACACGCTCGCTCCCGCGGACCCGCTCGGCCCCGCGGGCTCACTCGGCCCCCACCTTTTTCCTCTCACAGAGACAGAGAGAGAGACCCTTTTCCTTTTTTTTTATTTCTCCAGCACACATACACACACAGAATCCCAACTGAGAGAAAGAGGGAGAGAAGAGAAAAGAGTTGTAGAGAGGAAGTTTTTTAGCAGGAGTTTCAGATCTAACAGATTTATACAACTTATTTACACACACCGGTAATTTATGTTCTATTTATTGATTTTAAAGGAGAATTTGGGCCAGCTGGGTTTCTGCCTCTGTTAGGCACTAACAGCTGGGGCGCTGCTTTAAAGGTGAGTCAGCACTGAAATATCCCTTCAGGTGTTACCAGGCTTCTACCAAACCGGAGTCTGGCGGGTAACCTTGCCTAGAGCTTCCTGATAGGGGTGCTAGTTGGTTGTCACCTTGTTCACACGTCTCATTCACACTTCATACATTACCTGCAGTCACTCATTACCCTCCTTATGTATGTAATAAATGTGTAAAAAAATTCTATGTGTGGTGTATTATTTTAACCAAAAGAGGAACCTAGTTCCTTTAATTGTGTAATCTGTGAACAACGGAGAACCAAACTGTCCTGCCCAGTGTTCCACAGCAAGCATTCAGCGTGTATTTATGTGTGTCCAATATCAAACAGAACATCAAAACATTTAAAACACTAAAATCATCGGGGTTTTAAGAAGAGATCCGTTTTCTCCTATTGATCAAAGGGACCCCTCCTTTGGACTCCAACCAGTACTTCTCCTTTTTAAGTTTTAGAGGATCTTTTCTAATAAAGTCCTCTGGGCCTTCCTAACCCTTCTGTAGTTTAGAGAATATTACTAAAAAATATTCTCAAGGCCTTTAACCTTTTAATTTGTTTAGAAAGGCGTTACTAATAAACCCTTTCAAGGTCCCAGACCTGCACTGAGGTATTTATCCGACACCGGAGAGCAACCCGTCGGCTGCAACCGTGGTCAGACCTCAGTTCACTCTTATCTTTATTCACTTATTCACTTATTTCTTATTCACTTATCTCTTATTCACTTGTCTGATTCTCAACAAGCCTTAAGTAAGCCAGACAATTTTGGTTATGAATTACTAGGAGTTTGGACACTAAGTATTTTTATAATGTTCAATATAGCAGAAATAAAAGGTCTGCTTACCTTGTTTTTGTGTGCACACAGCTTTTTGTCCAAACTCCGTTCACTCAGACCACGGCTGATGTCCTCCCCCCCGTTCCAGTTTGGCCTGGAGCGGATCCTGTTCGTGACGCCAATTGAAGGATATAAAAAAACAACAACAGCAATAGAATAATATTAAACACAAAGTGAACCCGTCTTCCTTCATTAAATAGGTTCTTTTAGATGTTAAGGAGGAATTGACTTAACCAGGCTGGCGGAGAATGAAGACAACCGGACACCTGCAGCAGATGGGGAATCAGTGAACTTTTATTGAGACAGAGACAACTTCTCAACACAGCTCACATCAAGAGATTCCAAATATTTGCTGTGAGGATGGGTATATATTCTCTAAAACTTACAGGAGGGGGTTGTGAGGAAAGTGCTGCATTAGCAGAAAAACAACTCCATAAAAGGAAATCGGCCTTGGGTGTTCTAGTCTCTTCGCTTGCAGATATCTTTCACCTGCAGGATGAGGCGATCGCTTCTTATCGCTCTCAAGGCCAAAGTCGTGAGCACATTTTTATTACACAGTTGCACAGTAACTTTAAAGCTGAACAATATTTAAAGCTGAATAATGTTTAAAGCTGAACAATATTTAAAGCTGAATAATGTTTGATCAGATTATATTTTCTTCAAAAGTTAAATTTTTTATTCTAATCAAATATTTGATTCCGATAACAGATAAAGATTTTTTTTTTTACTTTTGTTCTGCTCTTTCATAGTTTATACAAATTTTGGCCAATTCCTATTTATTTTAACCCTTTAGCCCCCAAAAAGTCACCAGCGACAGGTTTTTCCAAACCTGTCTCGTCAAACCTGAGCTCTGCCAGGGGCCCAACACGCCTGGACTTTTAGAAGAAAAGAGATGTCCGAAAATAAACCACAGGGTCAAATACTTAATTTTGTTCAGTGTTTTAGAGTTATTAATTTGAATTGACTAATTTAAATATTTTATTCATGTACATTTTGATTGCCTTTAGTAAAAATGGCAAAATTTCAATTTCTTTTTTCTTTCTGTTATTAATCCTTGATTACATTCATATAGTATACAGTAGAGGAAAAAACCTACCAGACCTACCAGTTATCCTGCGTAACATTATTGGGGATAAAGGGTTAAGGAAGCGCAATTAATTTTTTTAGTTTAGCTTGTGTTTACTACCATTTTTTTTTTATCACCACACAGTAAACATTAAGTAATATGTAAAGTGTCCATTTATCCTCCATTCCGGTCCATTATCTTAAGCTTAGGCTGCTGCCCCTCGACCCAATCCGGTACTAAGTAGAGAGGCCCAGACTTCGCTCTCTCCAGGCACTTGGCCCAGCTCTTCCGGGGGAATCCCAAGGCATTCCCAGGCCAGCCGAAAAACATAGTCCCTCCAGCATGTCCTGGGTGTTCTGGGTCTCTTCCTGGTGGGACGTGCCCAAAACACCTCACCAGGGAGGCATCCTAACCAGATGCCAGTATCTAATCTGTCCTTTTTGTATGTTCCCCTCAGGTTGCCATGGTAGCAGATACAGGGGAAACAAGTGTAGACGATGCCACAAGAAGGATGATGAAATTCCTCATATCACCTGAGCTGGCTGTGGAGTACAACATGCTTGGCCGACATGGGGAAAAAAAGTTCAGAGATTTGCGTCTTTTTAATGTTGTGTATGGTAAGTTAGTTTCACTTGAGACATTTGAACTTTAGAAAACTAAACTTTTTTAATAAAGTGTTTGAAAGTGTAACTGAGATTGGTTATCATGCAATTTGTATATATTTTTTGAGGCAATAAAGTGAAATAAACATTGTTCTTTGAAAATCATCACCAAATGAAGTAAGCTAAGATTAACTTTACTTTGGCTTGCCCGTTTTTCTTCTTCTTCATTTGCAGAGGCACTGAAGAATTATTTAACATCAAAAGTCAACTTGCAAGAAGCAGAGAAGGCTCTCTCCAAGTGGTTCAGTGGAGCTAAAGACAGGAGGACCGAGGGCTGCAAGGGTACAAAATAGACTTACGGCTCTGTAAAAAAACAAACCCTGCTGATTCAAGATAAGCTTTTGAGTTTTCCATCTGACTTTTTCCCCATGTTGCTACAGTTCCAAATATCTAAGGAAATTTTGCTGTAGTTTGACATTTCTAGTTTTTAAACGTTTACGCACTTTGGAATACAGTTACGTAAAATCACAGTTGTTGGACAAAATAAATGTGAAAAATGTTGTTTTGTGTACCCTCGTGATTTTTGAAATGGTTTTATTTACAAACTAGATTTTGTTTGCGGTCAGCTTTAATATATTTGGTGTCTTTGTGTCACAGAACCCGTATTAGCCGTCTGAAAAATTGATTTTGTGACTGTTTTACTACATGGGGCCCACTCAGTGCCAGAACTTAGTCAATTCAAACTAGAAATAAGATGCAAATACAGAACCCACTGCTAATGCCATTCCAACTTTTTAGCTCATGTTTTCCTCATGTTGTACCCACTAAGAACTTGAAAAATGGGGCCTAGGTGGGTTTCAGTGTACTTTGCCCAGTTGGGGTCCATTTAGTTCCCAGATTTTACCTATATAACACCGAGATGGGCTTATAAAATGGGGCCATTATGGAACCCGCGGACAATCCCACTTAAAACCCACTTTTTAGCCTATGTGGTACTCACATGGTACCCACAAAACAACTTGAAAGGTGGGGCCTGGGTGGGTTTCTTTGTACTTTGCCCAGTTGGGGTCCATTTAGTTCCCAGATTATACCAATATAACACCGAGATGGGCTTACAAAATGGGGCCATTATGGAACCCGCGGACAATCCCACTTAAAACCCACTTTTTAGCCTATGTGGTACTCACATGGTACCCACAAAACAACTTGAAAGGTGGGGCCCGGGTGGGTTTCTGTGTACTTTGCCCAGTTGGGGCCCATTTAGTTCCCAGATTTTACCAATATAACACCGAGATGGGCTTATAAAATGGGGCCATTACGGAACCCGCGGACAATCCCACTTAAAACCCACTTTTTAGCCTATGTGGTGCCCACATGGTACCCACAAAAACTTGAAAGATGGGGCCCGGGTGGGTTTCTGTGTACTTTGCCCAGTTGGGGTCCATCTAGTTCCCAGATTTTACCAATATAATACCGAGATGGGCTTATTAAATGGGGCCATTATGGAACCCGCGGACAATCCCACTTAAAACCCACTTTTTAGCCTATGTGGTGCCCACATGGTACCCACAAAAAACTTGAAAGATGGGGCCCAGGTGGGTTTCTGTGTACTTTGCCCAGTTGGGGCACATTTAGTTCCCAGATTTTACCAATATAACACCGAGATGGGCTTATAAAATGGGGCCGTTGTGGAACCTGCGGACAATCCCACTTAAAACCCACTTTTTAGCCTATGTGGTGCCTACATGGTACCCACAAAAACTTGAAAGATGGGGCCCAGGTGGGTTTTTGTGTACTTTCCCAGTTGGGGCCCATTTAGTTCCCAGATTTTCCTAACATAACACCTATATGGGCATTTAATATGGGGCCATTACGGAACCCGCGGACAATCCTATATGGGGCCCATTTTTCAGCCCATTTCCAAACCATATGGGCCCCACATATAAATGTTGGCTGGGAACCTCCCAGCTGCTTTCTATAAAGATGGCTCCCTCATCAGGAAGCAGCCTACAGGTCACATGACCATCCAGCATGTTTCCAGGTCTGATGAAGGCCTCTACAAGTGTGACATCAGCAGTCATGGAGAGTCTCCATCCAGCTGGATCACTGTCACAGGTGACACACTCACCTGTCTGTGTTTCTGCAGGTTTCAACATTCACAATGTGACTTTTAGCTGATGTTCTTTATTTAAGGGAGATCTACACCCATACCTCCACCATCTGGTTGGAGTGGCTCTTCCACCACTTCCGGCAGGAGCAGCCCTTCACCCGGCTGTTCCCCCTCTTCCGGCATTCAAGGACCCCCCGCGCGCCTCGTCCACCACCTCTGGCTGGCAAGGTGTCCCACATGGCAGACAGCTGGCATGGTTCTCCAGCGATGAAATGAAACCAGCAGGCACAGAAAAATCTGGCAGTGGTAATGCTGGCTGGAGCTGTTCAGGGCATTGGCTCTGCCCAGGCCGTGACAGCAAGGTGCAATCCTCAGCTGGCTAAATGAGTTCACGGAAGCTTCCAGAAGAGGACGGAGACGGCTGGGTCAACGCGCTCGGGCTGTCAGCAGAAACTAATTGCTCAGACAGCTGAGATGGCAAGGCAGAGTTTCCAGGTAATGCAGGTTGTGTTGGCTTCTTAGTCTCCAGGAGTCCAGAGTCAGCAGAAGGCTGAAACTCAGCCTCTTGGGAGGCCCTGGGAATGACAGTCTCCAATAAGGCCAGTTTTTGAGAAGCAGCTAAAGTCTTAATAGGATTTGCTCTCTGCTTTGAATAAGCAATCAAAAAACAATCCTTTAAATTAACAGGCTTTGAATAAACAGTCCCAGTTATATTTACTCCCTATATCCATAGGGCCAGAGGATGTGGCCTCTGAGGAAACAGTTTTTGAATGTACAATTTGAGAACTTACAGACACAGAGATGCTAGTTTACAGATACTGAAGAGCTATGTTCAGGGTTGACAAACTCTAGCGAGCTAGATCAGCTGCTATACAAACAGTCCTTGAGTTTGTTTCTGCTGAGCAATGTTTATGCTTAAATCTTCAGAGCAGGGGTTACCAGTCTGTGTATACATAGCTCCACGAACAGAAAGGGAGGGTGAAGAGCGGCGCTACAGCGCAACAAAACAGGTGAAGCAACTCAACCACCTGAATAGGGGACTCAGACCCCAGACTCTGCTTCCTCTACAGATGTCAGCAACTTCCCACTAACACCCAAGTTTTTGCATCAGCCACTGCCCAAGCCACACGCCACTGATGCAGCCGGGAACCTGTCAGCTGCCCCTGGAGGTCAATAGCTAGTAGCAACAGCCACAACAAGAGAGGTATAGAGCATGGTCCAGTCTGTACTCAGCCTATCAAAAGTCCTGCCAGAGATGGAACTCAAGGATCTTTTGAATTCAGGCCAGATAACACATAGGCTGGACTATTGTCAGAAAATAACATGACAAAAATGATAAAGTGAAACTCTATTTTCAATAGATTAAATAGATTAAATAGATCAGCCCCCAGTGATGAATTATCTTTAGAGCATGTTTGTGAAATGTTCATCTGAAGAAAATTCAAAAATGAGTCAGTGGGCTCAAAGATGATTGGTTTTGCTTCTGGGTTTATTTCTATGTTATTTTTTCTCTCTTTTTTCTCTTCAATGGCCAACAGACTTTAGCTCAGGATGTCACTCATACAGGGAGTGCAGAATTATTAGGCAAATGAGTATTTTGTCCACATCATCCTCTTCATGCATGTGTTCTTACTCCAAGCTGTATAGGCTCGAAAGCCAACTACCAATTAAGCATATTAGGTGACGTGCATCTCTGTAATGAGAAGGAGTGTGGTCTAATGACATCAACACCCTATATCAGGTGTGCATAATTATTAGGCAACGTCCTTTCCTTTGGCAAAATGGGTCAAAAGAAGGACTTGACAGGCTCAGAAAAGTCAAAAATAGTGAGATATCTTGCAGAGGGATGCAGCAGTCTCAAAATTGCAAAACTTCTGAAGCGTGATCATCGAACAATCAAG